>NW_004797635.1:410953-420169 GCF_000002075.1 Aplysia californica | reverse complement strand
CCTCAGTTTGGTGGCCATTTTGTCTTTAATACAACTCTCCCATCAGGTGCCCCCCTCCTCCCCACCTCTTTCCTCCTTCAATAGCAAATATCTTTACTTCTATTCAAGTTAGATGGGTATTTTTTTTCATCAGAAGCAACCAAACGGACAGGCTTTAAGCTGAGACCAATAAGATAAAATACATTATCTTATTTTATGTTATAACTCCATTAGCCCCAAAATTGATGAGCGCCTGATTCCACCGTATCGTGACATATTTTGGAAATGCTAAAGACATGGTCGTATACGTGTGACCGATGGACTGTCTTTGGTGATTCCGCGTCTCCCAACACTGCTCATGACACTTGGAGGATTAACCAGATATTGTCCTGGGCTGTGACAAAAGACTAAAGAATAAAACACAGGACAGTTCAGTGTGCGATGTCGCTGGCCTGTTTTTTGTTTTTCATTGTGAAGAACCGACATCTTGAGTGTAGCGGTTTTGGCGCTTTGCTGTCACGTGCACAAATCACCCAGGTTCAATTCACCAGTGGGGAGAGTGTTCATCGAGTCGAGTATCTTGGTCTTCCTGCTGGGATGTTGGCCTCAACAGGCAGTTGAGACAGGGTTGAAGCTGACCTCCAAAGTCATCTAAATTGTGTTGATATGGACTTAAAACACCTGCATTTGGGGAAACAAATCGTTGAAGAACTTTTCGGGCAAGATTTCGAAATTGGAGCAGCATCATGTATGTGTGCAAATAGGGTTTTTGAATGTTTGTTTTTATTTTTGTTCTTCAACTTCTTGATAGTGTTTTACCAATTTCCAGAAACCTTTTTGCCCCACAATTGTTCAATATCCTTTCTTTTTTATTTTTTCAAGAAAAAGTATGGGGGAAATACACTGAAAAGGTGTATTGAAAATTAATATTTTGTTTTATTTCTTTCATTTATGATTGGTAATTTTTGTGTGTGTGTCTCTGTTTTGATCTATCGTTGTAAAAAATAATGATGACAAGATTTCTTTAAGTTGTTAGAATATGAAGGGATCAGTGGAAAAAAAACAACTCGACTTTGTGAAAAGCTTTAATCAACGAGAGTTTGCTTGTAAAGACAGCGTGTTAAATTGTGTTTCTTTATCCGGCTGTGTGAGAAAATGGCGTGTCATGAAATGTTGATAGTTTTTCCTGTGAGATAGATGCACTATTGTAATATTTATCTTTTTTTTTCAGCTGTACATCTGTATCAATGATGACTGTGATAGTGAGATCAAGGGGGGCTCTCGTGGCCTAGAGGTTAAGGTGTTGACCTCTCATTCAAAAGGTCCCGGGTTCGAATCCGGGTAAAGACAGAACAATTTTGTTCTCTAAATTTATCTCCTTTCACCTCATTTCCTCCTCTCTAGCAATGTTCTGTCGTCTGCTTTCGTCTCCTCTTTCTGCCCCCACCCCTCACCTCCTTTGCCACTTCCTCTGGGCTCCTGATTCTTTCTGCAGCCTTTCTACTGCTGCTCCTTTGCTTCTTCTTACTGCTGTCTTTCAGCCACACCCCTGATCTTCTGGTAGGAAAGATCTACACCTAGCCTTCTCGGACAAGGGCGAAAAATCTCGGAGGGCCCGTGTGCAAGTTGCGCACGTTAAAGATCCCTTGGTGGTCTAAAATCGATAAGAGTAGGCTTCGGCCGCCACCGGGGCAAAATTCAAAATTTCCTACCAACTGAAAATATTAGGTGTGTCCCGCGCGCTCATATGACCTTATGCAGTTGCGAGCGCCGTAAAACACTTTACAAAAACAGAAAACAAACAAGTGAGATCAGCAACACAACAATGTTTATGGGCCAAGATACTTATGTAGGATCTACAATATCTACTGCATTTTAGACACTGGAAGTCTGATGGCACGTTGTATAGATATTTCGTCGCCTCCGAACGAACTATTTTGTCCAAAGCGTACTTAAGTAGTAAAGAGGCTCTTGCAACAAAAAATAGTTCTGAGGTGACGATTTGTCTGTGTCTTTACAGTAATGGAATGCAATACCGGTATTACTAATGTTGGGAGGCAAAGTTATTAGGTCCAAAGAACCTTATTTCACGCGCAACAAAGATGAATTTTTCTGGTTTTATCTTTTTATGGATGATTTTTCGGAATCTGGGAGCAATGAACCCTTCACATTCAAACACACACGCCCTGTATCATTCCACAGGTGGGAAGGGGGGTCTTAAAGGTTCAGAGAGGTGCAAAAGTTGGTATATATATATATATATATATATATGCTGTCATGTCACATCGTTATTGTTATACTTAGATCATTAAAATTATGAGCACATTAAATTTAGTTGGCCCTTTTTGTAAAGCATTTTTTTTTCTGTGTCGTTAAATCATATTTTATCATAACTGATTTAATGAGCCAAAAACTTAAATGACTTCATTATTAAAACAATTACTGGGTTCTTTCTGTATAACTGTGTCTACTTCTGCACCTCCTTGTATACCGATAGCTGGGTGCAAGATGATAAAAAAGGCCAAATTTCTCCATCACATTTGATGTCTTGTATTCAACTGTCGATAATGTCTATATAGGACTGTTTGTTTTTAAATTGCTTACGATGATTTTCAGGCTTGATTATATCTGTGACCACCATAATTGATATAAAACATTAGATTGGAACTTGAGATTGATCGAATTTCCACTACACTGGGGAGGGGGGGGGTTCCACTGATTCCTTTATCATAGCGATTGTCTGAGTGCTCTGAAGGAGTTGCCTGGAAATGTTTTAGAATTGAAGAGCGTGTAGCTCAAACTCAGTTTATTTTATTTATTTAAAAACATTTTTTTGTGTTGTTGAATGTGCAAATAATGGTTTGGAATGCTGCTCTTTTTCTAATCAAGTTTCGCAGTGTGTTTAAAAAAAAATGGTTTCTCATTTCCTGTCTGGATTTAATATTAAGCCTTATTGTTTTTGACAAATGTTGATCAATCTGAATGAAAGGTGTCATTTAGTGTTGTTCATTTTTCTTTTGTTTTGTTTTGTAGAGCAGTTTTGGTGGGAGGGGTGGCTTTAAATAATTATTTTCAGCGTTTTAGGGATATCAATATTTATTTCAGACTATTGTTGCATAGATGGGTTGGCGTGTGGAATGATATGTGTGGGTGGTTAGTAGGTGTCCCAGTAGTAGATCCATCTTTTTAACCCTGTTCGTGACGTAAGTTGTTTTTTAAACTTTTACTTCACCCAATTTTTGCTAGCCAGGACGTTCAAAGCTATTGTAGTGCAGTTATAAAGTCACGTACAGTGTATGTAGTAAGGTCCCCATGATTGCCGTAATTGACTGATTTTAGGACGTACATTGTACCGGAGGACGACATCTTGACACACAATGTTGGACGTACAGTGTACAGGAGCTGTCATGAAGGGGTTAAGTAACCCTCTGGCTGTCTCTCTTGCTTTATCCCTGCCTGATTTATGGTGTGGAGATTGTTTTTCTTTAATTCAGACAAATAAACACGCTTCTAGGTTCAGAAGACATTCTTAGCACAGCCAATTACGGTCTAATCTGCACATGATGCAGTTGGTGGGACTCCGAATTCTGTTTCATTCTTTTCAAATTCTGTATTTATGGGTTTTATTTCAAAGAATAATATATACATTTAGAAGAGAGAAATTGAGGCCTGAAAGTATGTTCACTGTGTGTGTTGGCTAAGTGCATGCTAGACTGCGTATTGTAAGTAATGTTTTATCTGTGCACAAGCCGTCAAAAGTTTAGTGGCCAAAAGTTGGTATTTCATTGTTGTTTATTAATTTTCTTCACATTTTGAATTTTGGGATTGATATTCTCTTAATTAAAGTTAATTGTTTCCGAAATCCGTATCTATTTCTGATTATCGTTCTTTGACATTGCAAAAATCTGGTCTGCTTTTGTTCAGCAACTCATGTTTAAATGGATGATGAATGATGATGTTCTTTTCTGATGGGCGAGTGGTTGGGGGGCACCACTGGTAGGTCCTACTTTTTCACTTTCCCTCAGTTGTTTGTGTCTGGCTGTCTGACTTTTTCCCAGCACTAGATGACCATTATTGTGCCAATGTGTTTCTCTTTATTCAAAGAAAAACTTCCCTGGTAATAGACTGTCATTGGTAATAGACTGTCCCCGGGATTTTTATGCCCCCCGCCTAATTTATCAAAATTTGATCATTTTTTTACATAATTTCTTATCATTTTCCTTTATCATTATAATATCATTCTTTGTTAAAATTAACAGAATCGCATAATTTCACGTTTGGGCTCAGTTTGCATAATTTCAGAATTTTTTTGCATAAAACCGCGGGGACAGAATAGAATTCTGTTAATAATTGTTGATGTGTTGCCTAATTGTGATCCAACTGTGGGTGGTTGTAGGACGCCACCTTAAATTAGATTCTGGTTTTTATTTCTTTTTTTTCTTTTTGTTTTCTGTTGCTCCGTCTTTCCTACTGCTTAATGGCCATTATTGTTTGAATGTGTTTCTCCTGAACTCTGCCCAATTATTGTAATCTGACCGTCCGGGGGAAAAAATGAAAAAAATCCCCAAACATTTATTTTATTATTGCTGATTTTTCAATCCAACCAGGTTAAAAAACCCAACAAACTCTACAGTGTACTGCTGTTGTTAAGGTAACGTGTGGCTAATTAACAATTTATATAATAATAAAAATCTTGCTCACGTTTGTCTCTGTAAACTAAGTTACAAATCGTCTTTCGTGCCTGCCATGACGGCTTCCCCAACTGAAAATGTTGAATGTGTCCCGCGTGCTCATATGACCTTATGCTGTTGCGAGCGCCGTGAAACACTTAACAACCCCCCCCCCAAACCCCCCCCCCCCCATCTTAACCCCCTCCCAACCCCCCTCATGTTGACACCCACAGATAATGTTGGCCCTACATGATGCGCATGGCAGGTCAAGTACGTTCTGAATGGAGGTCTCAACTTGACTTTTACATTTTACAGAATTACCAACACTAGTACTACTACATGACATTGTGTCTGCAGGGCAAGTTTGATGAAGTGCGTAATACTGAGGCCTGCCCTTCTGGCCTGTGCTTTAAAAACTTTTAACGTTCACCAATGGTTGTTGATGATTTTTTGTTCATGTTGCCGACTATAATAAAGTAGCAGAACGCTGCACCACTCACTGGTTGAAATGCTTGTCTGGGTTTTATTTTTTGCTGTGTGGGACACTTCAATTGACCATGAGTAGGTGGTTGGCGGGTGCTCTGGTGTGGTTTGCTTCTTCTTTCCTATCAAACATCTATCGTTCTTATCTCCCCTTCCTTGTTTTTTATATTTGTTACTCTCTTGTAACACCTCTCATCTTCTGGCGCTCATATGACCTTATGCTGTTGCGAGCGCCGTAAAACCTCTAAAAAAAGAAAAATTGACATTGTGAGGCATTGTGGTGAAATTATCAGACGTTTGTCAAAATAATTTCTAGATTTAGCCATTGGGCAATTTTTGTCTAATTTTTAAATTTTATTTTGGACACAACATCTTTCATGTCCTAATCAGAACACATTTCTGTGTGCATTTTATTTAAACGTTGATCAAAGGCACCCAAAAAAAAAATATATATAAATGTGCAGATTTCAAGGACACTCAGCTTTGGAAGCCATCACATTTTGGCGGCCATTTTCTCGCTTAATTTACCCCATGACACTAGGTGACTCCCACCTCCTTCAATCTCAAATATCTCAACTTCTATTAAAGATAGATGGGGGGTAATTCTTTTAGTCATAAAGCGAGACAAATAAACAGGCTTTAACTTTAAGATATTATCAATAACTGCACACATGCCCATAAATTTACGAGCACCTGATTCCACCGTGTGGATGACACATACAGCTTTCGAACATCCTGCTCTCTCTGGAAAAAGAGAGGGCTAAAGAGAAGAATACTGTATAGTAAGTGTTGCATGTATTGTGCCGAAAGTCCTTGTGTTTCTACTGACTTGAACAACAATACCCCTCCTCCTCCCCCCCCCCCCCCCCCCCCACACACTGCCTTTTTTGTTCCTTTTTCTCTTCTGTCCTTCTTTCTACTTTTTTCTACCTACGTCACCGAAATCTCCACCTTACTTTGTCATTGGACACGGTTTTATGAAACTATTATAGTCTGGACTGTGCTATGTCCATGTAGCTCATGTGTGCGTGCGTGTGCGTGTGCGTGTGCGTGCTTGCAATATAGTATGTGTTTATACATGAGAATGAATATGCGTCATTGTGTGAATATGTACATAATGTATGTGTATGCCGTACGCATAAAATTAAAAGCGTGTTTTAATTTTAAAACGATACAATAAGTTGCAAGATTCACAATCTAAAACAAGTTCACTTTCTTACAAATACACATATTATACAGACAGGTTCAAACACACACACACACTTACACACACACACACACTTACACACATATACACACACATGGGGGTGATTGGCGGGTGCTCTGGTGTGGTTTGTTTCTTCTTTCCTGTCAAACATCTATCGTCTTTATCTTTCCTCCTTTTTTGTGTTTGTTACTCTCTTGAAACACCTCTAATCTTCGGCACTTACATGGCCTTATTGTGTTGCAAGTGCCGTAAAACTCTTTACTATTTTTTAAATCCCTATTTCCAACAATCAACCCTCAAAAGACAGTTCAGTTTCAATCAGCATCATTTGCTCGTGGTAGGAGGGCGCCACTGTTATGTCCTGTTTCTTAACTTTCTCTGTGTTGTTTCTGTCTATCATGCCTTACTTTTTCCTAACACAAAATGACAGTAAAAGTTGTGTCGATGTGCTTCTCTCTACGCAAAAACAAAATAAAAAGATAATTAAATAAATAAGATAAAAATATATTTTATTGTCCCAGAGGGAAAATTTTCTTGGCTGTTCAGGACCGTAAAAACACATTCAGGTATACATACATAAACATTATATTATTATTATAATTATGTTACTCTAATTTAAATTCAATATGAAATGTAAAGCTGACAAATCATGTACATATCACATCAGCAGATACATCATTCAACCACGTGCAGGAATTTAATTACAAAACTTTTAGAGTTATTCATAGATACATGCTCGAAAAGCAATACATATTATGGGTGTTAATTCCGACAGTAGCCAAATGACCATTATTATGCCGATGTGCTTTTGTTTAGTAAAAAAAGTTGGTGGTTGGCGGATGCTCTTGTGTAGCTTGCTTCTTCTTTCCTATCAAACATGTATCATCTTTATCTCCCCTCCTTCTTTTTGCGTTTGTTACTCTCTTGTAACACTTCTAATCTTCGGGTAAAACACCTACTCAATCAAATCTATCAATCTAATCTTCGGCATTTTATGACCTTATTGTGTTGCAAGTGCCGTAAAACTCTTGCTAAAATTTTACTAAAACTTAGTCAAACAAACAGCATGAGTCACCCTACAAATCAGTTCAGCAAAAGACGGTAAGCTAATGTGACTCCTGGACTGCAGCAGCAAAAGGGTTACTACTTCCGGTACCGGTATTTCCATAGGCGTTGTTTCCGTATCCGTAGCCTGGAGGGTAGGCGGGGTCTTGATAGAGAGGGGCGGGGGGAGGGGCATGCACCGTCTCGTTGGCAGGGTTGATGTAGACTGGTTGGTTCTCTGTGAAAGAAAGTCATTTATGAGGCGTGCTGGCAAAACGAGTTACATTGTACTCCTCCGATTTCAGCTCTACTATTCTTATGGACCTAGATGGATACGTCAAATTTATAGGTCTGGATTGCACAATCATAGTATGAGTATGAAGTAATGATAAAAATCTGTTAATCGGTGTTGAAATATCTACGAATTTTTGTGTGTCCACTTTTGGCTGATGTCTTCATTCATGGGTTACGAGAAGTAACTCATTTTGTCTGCATGCTTCACAATTTGTTGGTTTGTTTGAGTAAAGAGAAGCATAATATCGATTACAATAATGGTCATTTAGTACTGGGGAAAGTTAAACAGTCAGACAAAAATTGACCCCTTAGGGCGGTGCTACTAACTGAAGTGTGTTTAGGCCATTCCCAAATAGGGGGACATTAACATCTCGAGTTCTTATGCTCAGTAGAATTGTTTGTAAACAGGCTGATTCATCAATGTCATGCTCATAAATGTGCCTGAACTGCAACGGGGAACTGCTGCTTTTTTTTTTCTTAATCCGTACTATCGTCATTTTCCCTCTACTTCTTTTGTATGTCATGTTTGTCACACTTTTGTGACCTGCAATTTCCAGGGTGCCTTGACACTCGAAGCAGACTTTGTGCTGGTGAAGCTAGAGAGATGAGCAGAGTAAGTCTGATTCCCTGTAAGGCAAGGACTTCTTTGTTGACGTCCACCCATTTGCGCTCATATGACCTTATGCAGTTGCAAGCGCCATAAAACCTCCACTAAAACAAAAAAAGACGGAAACAACGAAGAGAAAGTAGAGAAGTGGTAGAGCCCTATACTAGGAGTGGCGCGGCGCCCTCTAGTCTAACAACATGTACCCACAAGTCAAGTCAGTATTGGGATACATTAATATTAAGATATGGCTCTTTTCGTATAGTATATGATATTATGCAGAAGGTCAGTTTAGCTTAAGATGGTCTCAAGGTTGTCTTCATGCAGCTTCTTTCATGGCTAATGTTTCCTATGTTTGAAGCGCATATTCTGTTGCAGTGAAATAAACGTGTAATACAAAAAAAAAAATAACAATTATAATAAATAATTGATATTAATGAGATTATTATTACAAGATAGAATGTAACTAAAGGAGCAAATTCCAAGGTACCATACGGATTTTTCAAAACTAATTTTAAAAGTATACAAATTGACACCGTAAACATGGAAATTTAAAAGCAAATTTCCAAAAAGGTTCAGGTATTATTTTGCTAAAGAACGAAATATTCTGATAGTTCACTGGTCTGACATTTTAAGAACTGAAAAACTACGGCAGCAAACAAATCATCAACAAATAAATAAATAAATGACTGAATAAATAAAAGACTAAATAAATAAATAAATAATAAATAAATTAGTAAGAGAAAAATGGAGGCGGATTGGAAGCATCTTAGAAAATCCAATACGAACAGTTCGGTACACAGCAAGCTTGAGGATGGAATCCCCAAGGAAAGAGAAAGAGAGGAAGATCTCAAGGTACTTAGAGGAAAGATTTAGATTTGGACCTATCAATTAGATGGGATACAACCCCCCTCCCCCTAAACCTAACCCCCCCC
>NW_004797635.1:407192-410222 GCF_000002075.1 Aplysia californica | reverse complement strand
GTGACCTCGATTATGACACCAGCTCCTGGCCGCGAAAGGCTAACAAAAACAGCCAAATGTGAAATTTAAAAAATAATAATTGTCATGTTCTACCAAAGAGTTAGACTCACTGGTAGATCTATAACATATAGATCTAGTACTGACATCTTTGCTTCTTTTCTTTATGTTTATGTATTCACATCTAAAGTTAAGTTTAATTTTAGTGGGAACTGATATTTAATAAGATACTTTCCCGATTATTTTGGCGGTTGAACATACAATATGAATTCCGGATTTGTTTTCATTCACAACTCAGAGTCGCTGCCTCGAGTAAGATTCTTGTGTGATATCTACAGGCCCTATCTGGTCCCATTTCACTTTGATTACCCTGTCAAACAAGTCAGCCTTCGCCCCTGCACACAGGTCTTGATTTATGCAGTTTTCCAAGAAAGCGTTGTACTTGTTAAAGTTTGAGTGTCATTCTATAAACTAGATATATCCTTCAAATTTGTGTGTATATCAATACAATTTTAATGGTCTAATTTCAGATGGCGAATTACAACTTTCGGTATGTCAAGTCAGGTGTGATATTGCTTCCTCAGACATTAATGACGCAACTGGAGTCTGGTATAAAGGAGAATTTGGGGAGTGTAGTGTACAAGAAAAACGTCAAGGAAGCTGTCCAAAGTTTCCTAGCCTTCGTGTTCGGCATCTTGACAGAGGATGGGTTTGACTACGTTAAAGACACAGATGAGGGAAAACAAGAGGTTAGACATAAAGTAAACATTTTCTTTTCATAGATAGATAGATAGATAGATAGATAGATAGATAGATAGATAGATAGATAGATAGATAGATAGATAGATAGATAGATATTTGGGGGCCATTGGGAATTCTTTCGATTTATTTTTTCCCCCCCCCCCCCCCCCCACACACACAAACCCCCAACAAAAACCAAATGCTTACCATATATACCAATCACCGAACATTCTAGACGTCGAGGCATGTACCAACTGAGAAAAAATATTTTTGAAATGAGTTTATCAGTTGGTAATGTCTGTTTTGCCCCTTTTCTAAAAAAAGAAAAGGAGAATGATAATAAAGAAACGTATCGCAAACAGTAGTCGTAGTAGTAGTAGTAGTAGTAGTAGTAGTAGTAGTAGTAGTAGTAGTAGTAGTAGTAGTAGTAGTAGTAGTAGTAGTATAGTCGTAGTAGTAGTAGTCGTAGTAGTCGTTGTAGTAGTCGTCGTCGACGTAGTCGTAGTCGTAGTAGTATTCGTAGTAGTAGTAGTAGTCGTAGTAGTAGTAATAGTCGTAGTAGTGGTAGTAGTCGTAGTAGTCGGTCCAGGATAATATGACAATATAAATCTATGGTTCAAAGTGCGGTCAAAAATTCGTGGCGCAACTAATTATTGTCAAATATTTCCTAAGCTATCCTTCATAGATTTTTCAGTTTTGCAAAATGACTGTTATCAATTAGTCTTAACAGATCAATATTTTTGTAAACACCTGTCAGCTGTGTTCTCTAAAATGTTTTAATAAAATACTAGTAAAAAATCTAAGCGGGTGGTTTCTTCTATAAGTTAAAAGAAAATAACAGTCGTGTCAATATCGCTTTTAAGAGCAAGTCTGTCATTTAAAAAATATTTGAAAATTGCAGCATCATGCTTATTGAACACATGTTTTGAGAACCTTTAGGGCAAAAAGTCTTCACTTTGAAACTAATTTCTTGTGAAAAGTTTTGCCAATAAAAGTGTCAGTGATGAGCTGTGTTGTAGGTCATATACAAAATGTGTGTGAGAAGGAGGAAGTGGTGTGAACAATCCCATTTTCCGCGTGACGGAGATTTATACTCTAAGATCGAATAAGCGTCCCCCCTCCCCCGCCCTCGCTTATTAATGTTCAGGGGTTGTTTTTTTGCGTCCCCCCCCCCCCACCCCCTCGCTCCTTATTCCATACCCCCGTTTTTTACTTTTCAGCTTGCCATGACCTACGATCATGAAAAATATTGTATTAATTGTATCTAGAATCCAGATATCTGAGTTAAACTTCTTTTTTTTTGGTGGTAAATGACCAACTACCCTCTATATGAGTACCAGTACCGGGTTGGCTGCCTCAATTTTTTGTGCATCGTAAAAAACTTTTGTACATTGGTTCATATTTTTTATGACACTGGTTTGTTCCTAAATGGGAAAAGTTGTCACAGTAACTTTAACTTACTAAAATCACAAAACTTTCATGATCTCTTGTTCTTTTATTCACTGAAGGAGAAATAAAACTTTGGTTCCTACTTGTACAGGGGTATGTGGTTGAATGTGCACCGCCCACCCCCTACCTTTTTATTCCATCTCATCTCCCCACCCCATTTGTTAATTTTGAACCACTTGTCCCCCCCCCCCCCTTTTATTCCTACCCCCCCCCCCCCTTTTATTAGGTAGTATTATTACACATTTAATATGAATTTATGAAGAAAAGTTTTTTTCTTTTTAATTTATCCTCAATCGTTATGGAAAATATGGTTAAGTTAAGACAAATTGATACAAGCTCCAGTGCAAAGTATGAGAGACATTGATTAACCCGTTATAGAAATATTTGAAGATAAATGTTGCCCCACGAATTTATGTCAGCACATTAAATCGAGAAGTTTCCACACAAGTGACAGTTCGGGGAATGGAAGAATGAGGCAAGGGGAGATAGCAAAACCTACACCGTGAACATTAATTACGTTCTTGTTTTGATAACGAGGTTAGTCCGAAGTCCGATTAATAATAATGATGATGATGATAATAATAATAATAATAATAATAATAATAATAATGAATCTGAAGATAATTTGATGATGATAATGATGATAATAATAATAATAATAATTATTATTATTATAATAATAATAATAAAGATTCTAATTATAATAATAATAATAATAATAATAATAGTAGTAGTAGTAGTAGTAGTAGTAGTAGTAGTAGTAGTAGTAGTAGTAATAATAAAAGGAGAACACAAGTGCCACAAGCGTATTAAAAGCATATATATATATATATATATATATAT
>NW_004797635.1:404486-407034 GCF_000002075.1 Aplysia californica | reverse complement strand
TATATTTTATTTTATTATTTTTTTAAATTAAAAAAATATATATATCGTCCTGTAGCGTCAGTTGTATAATATGGTGGAGAGCAGTCGACGCCATGCTTCTCTGTCCCTGGCCATGACCTTCAATTTCTGCAAATCCAGGCCCTGGGTGATTGCCTCAACCCTTTTTGTTCCTCTATAGCTCCCCGTTGGTCTTCCCCGCTTTCTCTTTCTAATTAGTTTCCAATAGCACATTTGATAGGGCAATCTTGTCTTCGGCATTCTCAGAACATGTCCCAGATATCTCTATCTTTTCCTTGTTATGGTTGTGTTGATATCTTCAATTCCAGCTCTTTTCAACACTTCATTATTTTTGATAAATTCATTCCATTTTATTAGTAAAATTCTTCGTAGACACTTTGTTTGGAAGCTTTTCAATTTTCGTTGAATTGTTTGTTTGTTTTTCATATCTCTGAATCATACGTCAATACAGCTAAAGTATTGCTATTGTATATTTTTAATTTCGTCTTCAAAGAGATGCTCTTTGACCCCTATTTAGTTTTTAATTTCACAAAAGCGACCCAAGCATTATTAAGTCTTTGGTGACTGTCGCCAAGGCAGTCTGCAGTTTTGGATATAATGCTGTCAAAGTACTTGAATTTACTAATTTCTGCAAGGGGTTCTCCTTATTAAATATGGATGAGCGTAGTTTCTGACGATAGTCGTAGTACTTCTGATTTCGATACAGTTCTGACTGAATTTCATGTACTGAGGTGTTTAATAGGTGGATGTCATCCGCAAAATATGTGCCATTTTTCCATCCTATGCCTGTATCAATAGATTTACTCTGGTGTCCCATTACAAAATCGATCACAATTTTTAAAAGTACAGGGGGTAATATACATTCTTGTCTAACACCAGTGTTTACTTCAAAAGGTGTAGATAGTTCTCATTCAAATAGGACACAGCAGCTTGCCTAGGTATATGATTTTCTCATACAGTTTCTTACTCTTGTTAGGGTTGCAAGAATTTTCCACGGGGCCTTTAGGTCTACGCTGTCAAAGGCTTTTTTAATGTCCACAAAATAAATTCAAGATAATTGGGACTTTCCATTTTTTGCTTTGTTCTACAATTCTTCTCCGAACAAACAGTTGATCTGTACTTGATCTCCCTGGTCGAACACCCGCCTGTTCCTCTCTGAGTCTCTCATCCATTGCTGTTCTGATACGACGAGACAAGATAATAATAGCGTAAGATAATGTCCCTGGCATAGATAAAAACGTCATTCCTTTCCAACTGTCACAGTCTTTTAAAAGTCCCCCTTTTTTTAGGTAGTTTTATTACACATCCCTTTCTCCATCCCATGAGTGTGTTTTCTTTTTTTAAGAATTTCGTTAAATAGTAAAAGTAATATCTCATAACCTTCTTTTTCAATTGCTTTAAGCATCTCAGCGGTAATTCTGTCTTCTCCAGGACTTTTGTTACTTCTCATCATCATGACTGTTGTCAAAATTTCTGGCATGGTTATTTTGTCAGTACTTATGTTCAATTCCTCCTTTGGTTGTATATTGTCAAAGTTGAATTCATTTGGTGAGTGTTGTCTAACTTAAAATCTCTTGAAAGTGTTCCGCCCATCGATCTTTTTTTTCCTTCTAAAGTTGTTGCCATGGTGCCATCTTTTTTTGCTACTGGTCCCTCTGATGATTTTCAAAGTCTCCGGCTAGTCTTTTTTTTTAATACTTTTACCTTTTACTTTTTTCAACCTCTGTTGTCGTTAAGCGTCGAGGGGAGATGCAGTTTTCTATGGTAGTCCAGCCCGCAGCTTTCAGTTGTGATGTTACATTTTCTCAGGGTTTCCTTGACACCCTCGATCTACCTTTTGCGAAGACACTTCATTTCGCATGCAGTGATTTTGTTTTCATTGGTTTTACTTAATGTCCAGGTCTGGCACTGGTAGCATGATGTTTGTGGAAATATTGTGATGATAAGCTGTCTCTTTGTGTCCATGGAGATGTTTGGATGAGATAAGAGGGGTGCGAGCTGGTAGGTGACTGCGTTGGCTTTTTTGAGTTCGCATTTCTATTTCTCTGTCTATGGACCCGTTTTCAGAAAAAGGACTGCCCTGATATTTCAACTCCTTCACCTGTTTCAGCTGTTTACTGTTGGTATGGATGTTCAGGGGACTACAGTTTTTGTAATCTGGTATTATTCTCGCATGTCGTTTCTGTTTGCGGCTTTTTGAGCTTAGCAGCTTGTTTTTTAAATGTATTCTCGTTTGTTTTTTTCTCACCTTTCCTTTGACTTTTTTGTCTTTTTGTCTGTATTTTTCCTGTGCCTGCAATTTATCTTTTGCATTGGCCTGCAACATATTTAGTTCTTCTTCTTTTCTTTCTCTTATCACGTTCCATGTTTCTTCTTGATCTACTCTTCGTATTATGGTTTTATATAATAATATAAGTAAAACCCCCCAAAAAGGAAAAAAAATGAATTTTTCACCATGAGGCTGATTTTCTCAAATGAACCACACACACGCAAACACACACACTCACACACACACACACACACACACACA
>NW_004797635.1:396834-399451 GCF_000002075.1 Aplysia californica | reverse complement strand
CTCGGACATGAATAATTTGCGCCTCAAGTTCAGTGAAGCCAGAGCCACAATTAAAATTCAGTGGATTCCAAGTCATGTTGGAATAGAAGGAAATGAGGCAGCAGACCAAGCTGCTGATGAAGCCAGAGAGATTGAAGGAGACAGACGACCAACAACATACAGAGGAGTCTTTCCAATGATCAAGAGGGAAATTAGAGACTCACCAAGCAGAGCTAAGAACCAGCACCTGGAAGATGTGCATTCTGGGTACTCCTATAAGCGGGAACAAAATAACAATATTACATGTCGCTGGGACCAGGTTGAACTAGCGAGACTGCGGTCGGACCATCATTGGAGCTTAACATGGTATAAGAACTTTGTAAATGAAGAGCTCAGCCCATGTTGCCGAAGATGTGGCCATGAAAAGGAGGATGTAAATCATATGTTTGAATGTCCAGGAACAATGGCAATTCTAATGGAGTTATTTGGACGAGTGGAGGTGCCGCTAAGTATATTGACAATGGAGCCGAAAAAGAGTCTCGCTCTCGCTCGAAGATTTTTTCGTGGAGTCCGCCAGGCCCATTAAGGAAACAACAAAAAATTATCATCACCTTCACCATCTTTCCTGAAAGAGCTTGGCCCACTCGCATTGACAGAATTGCCCAGCATATGTAATCTGTCGCTTAACCAAGCAGCGTGTCCTCAAGGCTGGGTATGGCATTCATCATTCCTCTCTTGAAAGCTGGCAAATCACCAAGCGATATGACATCCTTTGGACCCATTAGTTTGAGATCTTTGTCGTGAAAGTTGTAGAAAGGATGTATCCTCAAAGAATTTACTACCTATCAGAGAAGAATTGGTGGCAGGCAGGCTTTCGCCAAGGTCATAGCTGCACCGACCAGATCATCAGAATCTGTGAAGGAATAGAGGAAGGTTTTCAACAAAAGCCAACTTTCTCGATCAGACCAAGCCCTGCTGGACTACTCCGAAGCATATGATACGGTTTGGCGAGAAAGACTATTCCTGTTAATTGTTGACAAAGGGGTTTCTTTGCGTTCAATCAGATAGATCCGCGGTTTCCTGAGAAATAGACAATCTCGTGTTCGCCTGGATGGAGAAACAAGCAAGAACCAGAATTTCAAGGACGGGCTCCCCCAAGAAGTTGTACTATAGCGCTGCTGTTTATGTTCTTCATAAACAACCTTGAAGAATCCCTCCCAAACCCTGACTCACAACAGCTAACCCCCTCCAAGCTGATCTACTCCATGTCTGCTGATGACTGCACAATATTGACCAGTCACGCAAAAGAGAAAAGTCAAATGCAACGACACAGTTGATTGTGGATATGGTTGTGAAATGAAGCAATGAATGGAAACTTACCTTTAATGCAACCAAGAGTGAGTTGTGCTTCTTCTCAACATGTGAGAAAGAGGCAACGTGGCAACCAGTAATTCAGATCGAAGGGAATAAGATACCATTCAACCCCGCTTCACGCCTGCTGGGTGTCTATCTGGATAGACAGCAAACCCTCAACAAGCACATTGAGGAAGTGTCCAAAAGTGCAACCTAAAAATGAAGATGATTGGTGCTGTCAGCAGCTCAAAATGGAGTTAGGGTAAGGAGCCGCTCAAGAAGGTATATCAGATGTTTGTGAAAAGCAAGATGCCCCAACGTGGCAGCCTTTGCTCAGTGAGACCAGTGCAAAGGCCCTGGACAGAATACAAAACAAAGCCCTCTGCCTTGTATCAGGTCAGCGGAAAACAATACCAGTAGAAGCACTGCCCTAGGAGACCCGAACTGAGCACTACACCACCTATTCAAAAAGAATATGCCTCACGTCTGTAGAGAAGGCTAAGCGATTGCCAGACTGCCATCCTAGAAAGAAAGCCCTTGATCAAACACTCAAGCCGGTTTCGGATGAGCACCAACTTAACAGACCACCCCAACCCCCTGAAGCAGAGAACCGATGGCCAATCAATCTGGTGACAGCTTGTCCATGGAAGACTCATGGTGAAATCGAAATCCGGACAGAATTGAGAGGAGTGAAGAGCAAAGGTGTACAGGTAAATGTACGTGGAGCTGCAGAGGATGTAATAAAGGAGGTTGGTGTCGATGTGGCAATTTTCACTGATGAATCGACTGTCACTCACTCATTTCATCTTATGACGAGGAATGCCAGGCAATGATGTCTGCTGCACTATGGAGTGTTGACAATTGCAACAGCAGAACTAATGTGCTGATCTTGACTGACAGTCAGTCCATTTTCAAGGGACTGCTAGGCAACAGCTCAGATACAGATTTTAATGATTTGCGCCGCAATTTCAGCGAACCCACAGCCACAATGAAGATCCAGTGGATTCCAAGCCATGGTGGAATCGAAGCAAATGAGGCAGCAGACCAAGCTGCCAATGAGGCCAGAGATATTGAAGGAGACATACGACCAATAACATACAGATAACAACTGATAACAACAAATAACAACTGATAACAGCAAATAACAACAGACAACAAAATAACAATAAATATCAACACAAACGTTCTAATTTCATTTTTTGCCAATAAATTGGTGGGGTATTTATTTTTGTCGAGATAACAACAAAGGGAAGAGGAGGAGGAGGAGGAGGAGCAGGAGGAGGAG
>NW_004797635.1:375291-394394 GCF_000002075.1 Aplysia californica | reverse complement strand
TTCTTCTTCTTCTTCTTCTTCTTCTTCTTCTTCTTCTTCTTCTTCTTCTTCTTTTTCTTCTTCTTCTTCTTCTTCTTCTTCCTCTTCCTCTCCCTCTCCCTCCTCCTCCTCCTCCACCTCCTCCTCCTCCTCCTTCTCTTTCTCCTTTTTCTTTTAGGCTTATAGTGTTAACTACGTATGCGTTTTATACTCGATAACTTGCTCTGTAGGACGTTGGCTGTGCTGCTGTGACAGTAAAAAAGAGATATCACTTTCCAAGGATTCCCTGTTCAACCAAAAGGTCATTGATCTAGTCAAAGTAAAAATAAAAAGGCCCAAGTCATATCCATGAGTAAACACCCAGAGGTGAGTCATTATAATCCGAATGCCCTCAAATTTCAAATTTGGCACTGTCGAGCCCCATCTTCTTCACAACCCACCCAGCACGCCTGTTTGCTATATGCCGCAGATAAGGCCTACAAAATTATATTTTTGATCAAGCGACTTGAAAGTATCGTATGAAGTACGAATTCTCTCGTTTACCCCTATACTGCTGAAACTGTTAGACTACGCATCATTAACATCCGGTTTGTCTGGCCGGCTAATTCAAAGGAAAATGAATGTTGAGACTAATGGAGCTACTACTGCAACTTGGAAAATGGAATTTTGCTGGGTATTCCACATCACCATAGTTTTTGCTCGACATTAATTTGATAACTATTGTATTGGATATTATTTTCTTTGTGAAACAAGTCGGGGCGATGTGTTTTTGTAGATATCGGACAACTGTCATGACGTATGAAGTCACCAAGTCTGGTGTGGAGATATTCCAATCATGACAGTGGTGGAGACTCGGATTTTTGGAGAGTGAGGAGGCTAGATCTAGATCTAGATCTAGTGTGGAGAATGGGAATGTTGCCTGTTTGGTTTTTACCATGGGGGAATTTCCCATTGCAAAGTCTATACAGGCTTGTCCTAGATCCATATTGACTAATGTAATACAGTTGGAACTTTGGATTTTCGGTTAGAAAAAGAATATTGAACTGTTTTAATT
Source organism: Aplysia californica (assembly GCF_000002075.1). Taxonomy (NCBI): domain Eukaryota; kingdom Metazoa; phylum Mollusca; class Gastropoda; order Aplysiida; family Aplysiidae; genus Aplysia; species Aplysia californica. The sequence goes on along the minus strand of NW_004797635.1, from coordinate 393,361 downwards.
TCTGAGTGACTGTGGCTGTGGTCTTCAGAGTTTGTAATGAAAAAAAGTTGGCGGACAGTGCCAAGACCAAGTTTTGGAATGAACTATAAATATAAAAATGATGAATGGGAAGGAGACAATGTATTTTTTCCTAAGACATATTGATCCCTATAATGATGACAATTAGTCTGATGGAGAAAGGACAATCGTGTTGTGAACTTTGTGTGCCCCCCAAAAAATGAAGACATTTAAAGCCTTGGCCTTTAATGATACAATGTTTTCCCTGCCCTAGTTCTTTTATCATGTATCAATGTAGCAGTAACAGTACTGATAGAGATAAAACCTGATGTAGGAAGTGTGGAGACTGTGGTATTAAAGCAAAAATGTGTTCACTATAAAATTAATTTCTTGTAAGAAGTTTTGCCATTAAAAAGTGTCATTGGTGATCTGTGACGTAGGCCGCCCGCGTATGCAAAATGTATGTTAGAAGCGGAAAGTCCTATGAACAATCCCATTTTCCGCATGATGGAGATTTAATGTATTTTATACAACTTTATGAAGAACATTTTTAAAAATCTAGCCTCAATTGATGTGGAAAATTTGATGAAGTTAAGAAAAATTGATACAATTATTATTGACCGCACTATAAAATGCCGAACCTTTGGTTGTTTTTTAAAAATTGTATGAGTGTGTGGCTCTGCGTCTGAGATAATTCATTGAAGAGTGGAAAAGATCATTTCGAGTTTTATTGCTAAAAGTAGATCTAAACTTCATTTTCATTTTGAAAACAAGGGGATTTTTTTGCTTCTTATGTCCCAAGATTAATTATTTTAAAAGACATTTTGTCAAAACCTGTTCAAATTATATTTTGTCAGTTATTTCTAGGGCATTGAAGCAGCTAAGTTTCGCAAAATTCCGCAAATGTTGTTTTTTTCAGAGGATAGAAACTAATTTTTATGACTACTTGTTGGGGAAATCAAGTAGTCATCAATATTTTAGAAACAGAAAAAGATGGGAGAACCATACATTCTTTGCTTCTCTCTTTAATCAACCCCATGGAACATTTGCAGGGTGATTTCTCTTGTGCCCTTTGGAATATCGAAGTGTTTTACAGGGAGCTCAATTTTACACACAATTTATGCGCCCAAGACCTCAGAAAAAGGTGTATTTTTTTAGATGTGTGAAAAGCAGCATTTTAAGAGAAGAGATACATGTAGTGGCGGCAATCTCTTCCTTGAAGAAAGGGAAATCCGTTGGAATAGACAACATCGCAGCAGAACTAGTTGAAGCAGGCGGCGACTCGGTGATACACATGCTATGGATCATCTGCAACAAGAGCCGGCAGACAGGCGAATGGCCAACATCATGGACTCAATCCTTGATCATCACCCTTCCCAAGAAAGGCTATCTTCAACAATGCCAAAACTATCGTTCTATTAGTTATTGGCCTGATTAGCCATCCTAGTAAAGTCATTCTCAACAGACTGAAGCCACAAGCAGAGAAAATCTCAGCAGAAGAACAGGCAGGCTGCAGGCCAGGGCGCAGCACTACCGAACAACTATTCAAATTGATAATCAGCATGGAAACGTACAATGTACCTACAACACGAACAAGAGCTCCACCACGTATTTGTGTACTTCAAAGAAGTTTTTGACAGAGTATGGCAGGAAACTTTGCGGGCAACCCTGAACGTATACAACATCAACGCCAACCTGACACCCGATCAAAATCATAGAAAAGCTATACAACAAAGCTACGAGCACTGCATTTTTCAAAAACAACTTTGGGGAATAGTTCCGAACAACAGTGGGAGTACGCTAGGGTTGTCTGCTCTCACCGACCCTTTTCAACAGGCTATTCAAATAGGCCGACAAGCTGAAGCTCGTGATGAAAGCCAGAGACTCGTAGGACCTCGAGTTGAGCTAGTCACAACAAAACCACACAACATGCGTAGTGCGTCGAGTGCTTCAAAGCCTCCGCACAAACCGCACACTCCACACACAGGTTCCAAGAGACCTTGTGGATACTGTGGTCGCCTCCCTAGCCTCAAACGAGACGCTTGCCGTGCCAAGTCTGCAGTCTGTGGTTCCTGTGGCAAGAGAGGCTACTATAAAGCAGTTTGCCGCAGTCATCCTAAAGTTCAGGAATTCGCAGTCAACTCCTACCACGTAGCTGAGGCCCCAGACGTTTTAGATTCCATTACTGCGAACGAAGTCGACAGCTCAGATGAGTGGTCTGCAATCATCAAGTTGAATTCCGTCCCACCCAAGTTCAAGCTTGATACTGGTGCTGAGGTCTCTGTCATCGGAGACAGAAGTGTGGACACAAGTCAACCTCTCAATAGCTGCAGTAAAATTCTAAAAGGCCCTGATGACACAACTCTGTCTACTCTTGGCGCATTTGAGGCTGATCTAAAGTTTTTTTAAGCCATGAAAGAGGACAATATTTATTGAAAAGCAGGCCAGCTTGTGTAAAACTGGGTCTCATTGCAAACTGGACTCTCAATGCAGTCCAAGAGACATCTCCTGATTTCAAGAGGGAGTTCAGAGATGTCTTCAAAGGACTAGGACAACTGAAAGACCCATACACGATCAAGCTACAAGAAGGCGCTGATCCTATGTGCGTGTACACAGCCCGAAAAGTAGCACGCCCTTTACCGCCAAAAGTCAAGACCAAAATTGACCGTATGCTGGCTGAAGGCGTGATCTCACCCGTAACTGAGCCCACAGAAGAATGGTGTTCGGGTATGGTTGTTGTGCCAAAGAGAAACAGCTCAGTTAGAGTATGCGTGGACCTCACCAGTCTAAACAAGGCAGTGCGACGAGAAGTCCATCCTCTGGCTTCCGTAGACGAACAGCTTGCCAAGCTTGCAGGGTCTACGGTATTCACTAAGCTGGATGCAACGAGTGGATTCTGGCAAATCGCTCTCGATCCAGACTCCAGTAGGTACACTGCCTTCATAACACCGTTAGGGAGATTCTGCTTTAACCGTCTTCCTTTCGGCATGTCCTCAGCCCCAGAGGTCTTCCTAAAAAAATGTGTAACATTCTGGACGGCCTTCCAGGTGTCATTTGTCATATAGATAACATTCTTTTACATGCACCTGATCAGGACACTCACAATAAGCGAGTCAGACAAGTCCTGAAGCGTCTCCAGAGAGCTAAGATCACTCTAAACGACAACAGTGAATGTTCACTGCCATCCATTAAGTTTCTAGGGCACATCGTGAACAACTCAGGCCTCAAGGTAGATCCAGCAAAAATGGAAGCCATTCGAAAGTTCCCTCAGCCCAAGAACGTCACTGAGTTACAACCCTTTTCGTCCTGACTTGGCTTCTGAAACTGAACCTTTGCGAGCATTGCTCAAAAAAGGCTCATCGTTGACCTGGGGAGAACATCAAGAGGCATCTTTTCAATGCACCAAAGATGGCCTCTCAACAACACCTATTCGGGTACACTACTTGCCTGACCGGGAGACTATCGTTGCTGCACATGCTTCTATGTCTGGCCTCGGGGCAGTGCTTATACACGTCCAAGATGATGGTTCTCGCAGACCTGTCAGCTACATCTCACGAGCTCTGACAGATGCAGAAAAGAAATACGCAGTCATCGAGAAGGAAGCCCTTGCAGCAACACGGGCAGCAGAACGCTTCAGTGAATACATCCTTGGTAAACAGTATACACTGGAGACAGATCACAAACCTTTGGTCCCTCTCCTCTCTACCAAGGAACTCCACAAAATGCCACCAAGGATCCAACGATTCCGTTTGAGGCTGATGAGCTTTTCACCAAATATGCTGCATGTTTAGAGAAAGCATCAGATCACTGCGGACACACTTTCTAGTGCTCCAACAAGTCTGCCATCAGATGCAGAATCACTCTTCGCTGACGAAGTAGCAGAATTCGCACAACAGGCTATTGACAGCCTCACTGCTTCACCACAGATACTTCAAAATATCGTCTCACAGCAGAAGAGCTACCCAGTAACGTCAGAAGTCCGGCAATACTGTACCAGAGGCTGGCCAGCATAAATGCCTTAAAATCCACTTCTGAAACAGTATTGGACTAATCACCATCATTTCAGCATTGTAGATGATATCCTTTTGTTTGATGATTGACTTGTCATTCCACGAGATTTTCGAATGGACATTCTGAATCGACTCCACGAAAGCCATTTTAGCATCACGAAGTGCCAAGCTCTAGCTCAAACTTCAGTTTGGTTCCCCAACATCACCAGTCAGATCGAGGACATGGTGAAGAAGTGCAACACTTGTGCAAAACTTCGACCTGTCCTGAAGTAACCTCTGCTCCCTTCCTCGTTACCAGACCGACCTTGGCCTCGATTGGCTGTGGATCTGTTTGGCCTGAACGGTCAGACCTACATCGTCGTGGTCGACTATTACTCTCGTTGGGTAGAGCTACGTTTACTCGAAAAATATAATAGCGTATCCGTTATCAATAAATTCAGGTCCATCTTTGCCACTCATGCGTCATGGCATACCAGAGGCAGTCGTGTCCGACAATGGCCCTCAGTATTTCAAGCGCCAGCTTCCAAGCTTAAATGAGTTTGGTTTCATTCACATTATCAGCTTTCCAAGATATCCTCAGAGCAATGGTAAGGGAGAAAGAGCAGTGCAAACAGTGAAGCTCCTCTTTAAAAAAAGCCAAAGATCCATACACTGCCCTTCTGTTGCAGGGCTACTCCTTTACAAAACGGGTATGCCCCAAGTGAGCTCCTCATGGGAAGGAAACTCCAAACCAAAGCGCAAACGCAAACGCCGGCGGCCCCAGCGGAGACACCACGTGTCAGCCGATACGGCAGAGAAATAAGAGTACCTACGAGACTAGACCTGTGACCCAGTGACTGTGTGACCTATATTTAGCCCTGTGCTCTTAATTCAAATCCAAGTCACAAGAACTCTTTAAAGAAAAGTTGTGAACATGGGAAACTTAGATCTAGGAAAACATAGATGATCAAGCGCAATAACTTCGGGGGAAGATGTGGAATAATGTACATTACATAACACCTCTGTTATAACTGTTGCGTGGCGTATCGGGATATAGACAGTGCCTTTCTTTTATTTTACTCAATACATGTAGTAACTTTCCGGTTACTGTGAACTAGAGGACAAAAATAAAACAGAGAGCCTTTTCACGCGTGCATTTCTTGCCTCTCTCTAAATGTGTTTGTATCCACAAACCGAACAATACACTGTATTACTTATTACATTTGACCGAGTCTAGAAAGTAACACTGCCACCTGGCAACATGTGTTATTTCGAGGATTTGAGATGACAGATTCAAATGGCATGGTTATGCTGATATTCTAGTCCAAACATATATCTAAATTAGATCATAACAGTTTGTTTGTTTTTTAGTAGATTTCTAGAATTAACTATTATCCATGGATTCGCAAGATCGAGGTTCTACTGATCTTTTATTTAATGAGGGGGATTATTTCAAAATAGAGGAATGATTCTAAATGAAAAGTGCTCAAAGCGTAGAAGTTGTGTGTGTGTGTGTTTGTGTGTGTACGCAGGGTCTCTCTCTCTCTCTCTCTCTCTCTCTCTCTCTCTCTCTCTCTCTCTCTCTCTCTCTCTCTCTCTCTCTCTCTCTCTCTTTGTGTGCGTATGTGTGTGTGTGTGTGTGTGTGTGTGTGTGTGTGTGTGTGTGTGTGTGTGTGTGTGTGTGTGTGTTTGTGAGTGTGTGTATGTGTGTGTTGTGTGTGTGTGTAGACAGGGTTCGGTTGATTTAAATCAGTTGATTTTTTGATATTTAAATCAACCTGATTTTTAAAATAAAAATCAGTGATTTAAATCTCTTTTTAAAATTTATTGTTTTTATTCAGTTTTTACATATTTCAACATTCAGAATTCCTTTCCCTGGTTTTATAAAACAGATATAAGGTTTAGTAGACTAATATAATCATGCTTAAAAGTCTGCTTTCCCCCCTTTCACTGTAAAATAATACAGTATTCAATTTACTTTTTTTCCCTCCCCCATAATTGAAATCAGAGCTGGGTTGATTTAAATCAGTTGATTTTTAAAAATTTTAATCAACTTGATTTTTAAAATTAAAATCAGGGATTTAAATCAATTTTCAAAAAAATGTATTCAGTTTTTACATATTTAAACATTCAGAATTACTTTCCTTGGTTTTATTAAACAGATATAAGGTTTAATAGACTTATAATCATGCTTAAAAGTCTGCTTTCCCCCCAGTCACTGTAAAATAATACAGTTCTCAATTTACTTTTTTTTCATAATTGAAAACCAGGGTTGGGTTGATTTAAATCAGGTCGATTTAAATCAGTTGATTTTTTAAAAACTTAAATCAACTTGATTTTAAAACTAGAACTCAGTGATTTAAATCACTTTTTAAAAATGTATTCTGTTTTTACATCTTTAAAAATTCAGAATTCCTTTCCTTGGTTTTATAAAACAGATATAAGGTTTAGTAGACTAAAATTGCTTAAAAGTCTGCTTTCCCCCCTGTCACTGTAAGTAGTAAAATAATACAGTATTCAATTTACTTTTTTTTCATACTTGAAATTAGCATTTTCTTTTTCTTTTTAGACAAACACAAGCGCGCGCACACACACACACTGTAATAGAATGCAAGTTTATCTATGCATAATTACCCCCCCCCCCTCCCTTCCTTTTAGACTGACATTTTCTTCATTTTTTGTCTGTAGCCATAATTCACTGATATAGCAGATTAAGGCTGTCTAAAATTGCAGTTGCTTAAATTAATCATTAGTTAAAATAAAAACAATGCATTTTGCACTAAAAGAACATACTTTTAACCACCAAAAATCCCAAACAGTGTCGACATTTTTTTTTAAATCGAAAAAATCAAAAAAATCCGATTAAAATTTTTAAAAAATCTAATTTAAATATAAAAAAATCGATTAAAAAAAATTTTATTTTAAAAAATCAAAAAAATCACCAACCCTGTGTGTAGAGTGTGTATGTGTTAATGTGTGTTGTGTGTGTGTGTGTGTGTGTGTGTGTGTGTGTGTGTGTGTGTGTGTGTGTGTGTGTGTGTGTGTGTGTGAGAGAGAGAGAGAGAGAGAGAGAGAGAGAGAGAGAGAGAGAGAGAGAGAGAGAGAGAGAGAGAGAGTACATGTAATTGTGTGTTTGTGTGTATATGTGTGTAAGTGCGTGAATGTTATATAATATGTGTGCGTGAGTGTCTATCCGAGTTGTACGGCCCAGACGTACATTATTTCCCCCGCCATACCGACAACGAACTAATTGTGAAAACTTTCAAAGTTGTCTGATAAGCTTTGGAATACTTTCATTTGAAAGCCCCTGCTTTCATGATCATAAAACAGTTTAAAATGTGCAGATATCTTTATTAGTTAAATGGTTATGGCGATTTTCAAGCTTAAAATCCGACTAATTTCAGGCCACTTTTAACATTGAATTTTTGTGACACCAAAATGCAACTTACATTAATCTACAACACAAAAAATCATTACTGAATCAAAAATGCATATGTTTTAAAGTGTTATACATCCATCATGCACATCTATTTGTTGGGAATGTTACATATAGATTAGAATGCACATAACTACAAAACATCTCTTTACAAAGTCACAGAAATATTTTTTGGTACTTATAGAAGTACAAGGTGATTAAAAAATCACCAACAAAACTGGCAATGTCTTTACAATGTACTGCTGTCGTTATATTAAGACAAACTCTACATCATTCTCTTAGTTTTCCTTAACTGCTCATGATTATTAAAGAGTAAGCCTACTAGACAATAATTTCTTAATTTTATGGGCATTCTTAAATTTTGATATTAGATTTTAGTGCTTTTCTCGTCGTAAAATGGAATCCGTTACATGTAATAAAAAATCCACAGAGCAAAGTATTGTGCATACATTTTTGTGAAACTATAATTTTATGCTTTCAACATCATATAAATGCTTATAAAGTCAAGCAAAATGTTCTTCAGAGACACAGTAGTAGGCCAACTAGAACATTTATTAATAAACCGCGGAAAGATTACTAGAAAATAACAAATCATCTTATGATCTCACTTGCACTTGCATTTTTTGTTTGTTTGTTTGTTTGTTTGTTTTTTGACAAATTATAGTCTACCTCATAATTTTCCTTTTTTAAAAACTTTTTCTTCACTATTCGTGACAACTGTATTGTTTTCATTTATAATCAATTAACAATTTTCATTGATTAGTAAATTTAAAAAAAGTATATATATTATATTGAGTCCATAGATGTACACTATAGACACTAGATACCACTCTCTGGCCTTGCTGCGCGATGGACACATTCGACATCGGCGTCGCGCTTTTTCCTTTCGTCAGCCCGCAGCCACTTTACGAATCGTCAGCCACATAGGCCTACCAACCTTTGGCACGGGTCAAACTTCCATCTATTTATAGGTAGTTACCGGAACATGTATAGGTGAAGTGATGTGCCGTGATAGTCGTGATATATTATTTATTGAGATTGTTTTGGTCTCTCTTTACTCATCACCACGAGAATTTCTTGAAGTTTTTCCCTGGACTCTGCCTTTACTAAAATCTCGAATCTAGATCTAGATCTAGAGTTGTAATCTAGATCTAGTGGCAGGTTGCAGATTTCTGTTATCCAGTACATTCAAGAGATTAAATAAATTGGACTAGACTCTAGACTCTAGTAGTAGACTCTTCTACTTCTACTTCTAAACCTTCGAGATTACAAAGCCCAAGCCTAGGCTTGTAAGGATTCGTTTTGTTAAAAGTGTTGTTAAACACAAAGTCTAAGAAGTTAGCAAACCCAACACATTTTTTCTAACGAAATGAAGCTTAAATTGACTTTTATATTGTCAATAAGAGATCAAGTTTAATCACCTAATCGTTTAAGTAAGAAAGTGGCTATCCTCACCCGGGTAGAGAATAAAAACCCTACGATTGACCTCTCACCCCGGGTGAGACTTGCCAGCGTTAGCTATTCTCACCTAGTGTGAAACAAGACCTGTTTTTCCTAATTTCGAAATACTTTCTATCGGTGTGGATGATCAAATTTACAAAAGCAAAGAAAAAAATGACGTTATAGCACAAAAATAAGCTAATTTGATCGTCTACAAAGATGCTATGGCTCTTTCACTTTTCGAATCGAGCCGAACTACGCGGGTCGCCATTTTGTTTTGCCCGGAAGTAGAATACTGATTCAAATTTACCATTTTGAAACTAAGCTACGCACCGCTAGCTATACTGTCTCCAAAGTAACATACTTATTGCCTTCATTCATAGATGTTGATTTGTGATTGGTTCTAATTGTGGCAGCCTTATCGCTTACGGTGAAGAGGAATATTTGTCCCATTTTGCCTGCGGATGGTAAAGAATGCCTTACTTGTATTTTAACTTATAAAGGGTCAAATATATAGTGAGGTGCAAAAAAACCGCGAATTTTTTATGTTGTTGTAATCGCCCAATGCTGAGTTCATAGTTGTGTGATGTGAACTCATATCACTAGACTCAATACTTGCCTGGAGCGTCTTGACTGGGCATTTTTGAGCATCGCAAAGATGTCATTGGCTGCGTAAGCAATATACAACTCACGAGTCATCACTCACCACTGGGACACATTTGCAACTTGTTGTCAGTGGTGAGTTTATGCTCACTCAGTCCTGGGCGTATGCCTTTAAAAGACGAGGCTCGGTACTTGTTCATTTTTTTTTTACATGGGCGCCGTGGCGTACTATCTAGGTTACTAAATAGCAATAATACAGCGTTCTTTCTACAACTAGATCTACAAACAAATGTATTATTAAAAAGATATAGATAGAGATATAGGCTTTAAAAAAAGAACCAAAAAAATCCCTTTATTTCTTCATCAGCACTTTATCTACGAAGTGGTTTATTTTTTAGTGACTGAATCAAAGCGTATAGGGCCTATAAAACGTTTTAAAAGAAGTATGAAAAGATGTGGGTGTCATGGGAACCTCCCAATCACCCCACCCTCTCTCTCCTCCTGAATCCCAATACCACCTCCCCCCTCCCCAAGTTTGGTTTTGAATTAAATCAAGATGAGCCATAGAAAAAAAATTCCAGAGTTTTTCTGCCATTAGGTGTAGGAAGACAAAAGCTTTTCATAAAGCAAATTCAGCCAAACAAATGATGAACACATGTAGATTTACTAATATTTTTAAAATCGAGTTAAACTTTCCCTTGTGACATTTGAACAGGAAACTGTATTTTTCTTTCTTACGTTCAGTTTTTTTTTTTAAAAAGTATACCAAATAAGTAGTGCTTTCTTCTGTATGTATTAAACTTTGGTATAATATATTGATTTTAAGAACTAAAGTAGACGATTTACTGCACGTAAACTAAAGCTCCTTCTATTGCTGTTTAAAGTAAGTCTAATTTTAGACATTCGTTAAACTACTGTGACAACCCTGGACTCACTAAAGATTTAAAAAAGTGAACTTAATGTTGTTTTGTAGCCTGATCAATTGTTTTTCTACTCAGTGTAGTGATAACTGAAACAAAAGCCTTTACTAATTGTGTTTTTGGAAACATTCAATAAAACAAAACATTAAAAAGTATACTGTCTGATAAAGAAATTTCCTTTCCTATTGTGAAAAAGATCTAGCTGTTAGTCAACCTTAACCTCGCGTAGCACAGAACCTTGCTGATAGCTATTTATATAAAAAAACAAACCCGGAGTGACTATTTGTGTCTATAAGACATATTATGAGCTAAAAATAGATGATGTTATTAAAAAAAACAGATATCACTGATCTGCCTGACAGAAGCAGTGATGAGTTGTTTAAATTCATTGGAGCAATAGAAAATGTGCCAAACACATATTATACCCTGTTCATATATATAGCAAGCTCAGCACCGTACGCACTCTGACTATGGTTTCCTTTGTCGCTAATAAGCTTAGATATCTATATCCTATACTTTACAAGATCATGCACGAGCCTATCTTTGGCTGCTCCCATCCATCGTCATCCCTTAAAAATAATTATGATTGATGATACTGTTATATTAATATGTTTAATATATCTTAAGTCAGTGAGTCATTGTCAAGTGAGTTAAATTAGATTAATACCTCAGATTAGTAGATCTAGCTTGGATTTTGTAAAAAGACGAGGCAAAATTGCAGTGGTTAGATTTGATATCAATTAACTGAAAGGTAGGCTTTGATCAGACCAGGCTCTTAATCTTTTCCAATATTTTCTTCAAAACATAGATCTGGATCTAATCTGTCGAAATTCTTATCAATCTTATTCTTACCAGTGACATGAAAGAGGGGTTCCTTTCGAGGCTCTGTTAGTACACTGATAAGTTAAACACAGCTGTGTTGCACCATCCTTTCAGGTCTCGTTTTATTGTACAGAAAGTCTCTAGGGCTGTAGATCTACTACTACTACTACTACTACTACTACTACTACTACTACTACTACTACTACTACTACTACTACTACTACTACTACTACTACTACTACTGCTGCTGCTGCTGCTGCTGCTGCTGCTGCTGCTGCTGCTGCTACTGCTGCTGCTACTACTACTACTACTACTACTACTACTACTACTACTACTACTACTACTACTACTACTACCACTACTACTACCACTACTACTACCACTACTATTACTACTACTATTACTACTACTACTACTACTACTACTACTACTACTACTACTACTACTACTACTACTACTACTACTACTACTACTACTACTACTATTACTGCTGCTGCTGCTGCTGCTGCTGCTGCTGCTGCAGATCATTTCTATAGCGCCCACAAAAACAGCTCTAGGAGATTTAGAATCCACATAAATGCAGGTATGAACAATACTCACTCGTGCACACACACGCACACGCAAACACACACACACACACACACACACACACACACACACACACACACACACACGTATATACACACACACATACACACATACGTACACACACACCCACACACTCACACACACACGCACACACACACGCACGCACACGTACACACACATATACACACACACTCACACACACACACACACACACTCACACACACACGCACACGCACACACACACGCACGCGCGTGCACACACATCGCACGCAGACGCTTACACACACACACACACACTCACACACACACACTCACACACACACACACACGCACACACACACGCACGCGCGTGCACACACATCGCACGCAGACGCTTACACATTGTACAAACATGATCTAGATCTCCACGTCTATGGGGCTATGGCTTTTCTTTGGGTTACATAAACGAGTTTCAGTATTATTTTCCTTAAGCTGTAGCTTATTATCAATCATCCAGTTCTTGACATCACCAATGCACATACCCATGGTGGCAGGCAAGGTTTTAACATTTGGTGGTGGAAAAGATTTATACAACTGTGTATCATCTGCGCACATGAGATAATTCATACTCAACTGTGCTTTCTAATCACAGCTCCAAGTGGCTGTGTATATAGATCTATAATGTATACACGATTGGACCCAATAAGACGTTAATCCGGAAAGGGACTAGATCTAGAGGTTTCACATACTTGCACTTTTAAGAGAATCACTTTGGATTAAAACATAACGTTAGAATCAAATAAAACACGTAAGAGCAGAGACACGCACTCTCACATGTACACAAACGTTTCCGCCCACTGAAAAATGGCCGCCAACAAACTCAAATGTTTCCGTGTCACATGACCTCGTACAGACTCTAGTTTAAAAGGAGATAACTCTATGATTGAGTCAGAGACCTGCTGTCTAAAAAGTCCCCTGCTAATGCTATTCTTATCAAAGAAATGGCACAATTTGATAATGTAAAAAATGTAAAAATTTCCAGAAATTAATAACATAACATTTTTCTGTACTGAAAAACTGACCTATCCAAACGCAAGGCTTCACGGCCGATCACAAAAGTCTACAGAGCGTATCGAGACCGATTCGCTCTGCCGCGTGCACGTTTACTAACCTGCCTACTAGAGAGTGCCCTAACAAGATGGTCCACTCAGCCAAAAAAGTGTCCACCAGAAGTTCGCTCTTTGCTTCAGATGGCGCTGCAGTCTGTTTTGAAGCTCTGTTTCGTTTCTCCAGAAGAAGAATAGGAATAGCACCTCATTGCTTGCGCAGATCGACTGCTGTTCATCAGCTGTTCGGGTTCGTTCAGTGCGGAGTTTTAGGGTTTTTTTTTTCTCCAATTTAATGACCTCTCACCTTTCATTCTTAAGTCAAACTAACCGAAAAAACAGTCACCCCTCTCTCCGGGGGAGGATTTTTTTTTTACTAAAGAGTGCAAAAATGATAGCATATCTTTTGAACCTCCGTGAAGGAAAAAATCTGGCCCTCATTCAAACCATTGGGTTTCCTTATGGTGCGTTCTTCTTACAATTTTCATTATGTTATGATTTATAAGCTATACACCTGAGACTAAACTGTACTAAATAAGAAAGGTGCATCCTTGCGAAAGCGGAACAAGCTCAGTTGCTTGAAAAGGGTAGTTTTAGCTATATGTGACGTAAATAAGGTTGGGTGGGGGTCTCAATACTATACAGGCCATATGTGGCTTAAATTTTGTTAGATGGGTGGGGGGTCCACCTAATATAGGCCATCATATGTAGCCTAAAGAAGCACTCACATTGTTGTTGTTGTTGCTGTTGTTGTTGCTGTTGTTGTTGCTATTATTATTATTATTATTATTATTATTATTATTATTATTATTATTATTATTATTATTATTATTATTATTATTATTATTATTATTGCTGTTGTTATTATTGCTATTATTGTTATTATTATTATTATTACTATTATTATTATTATTATTATTATTATTATTATTATTATTATTATTGTTATTATTATTATTATTATTATTATTATTATTATTATTATTATTATTATTATTATTTAGTCATTGTTATTGATATTCCTACAGTGTGACAGTGTTTGAATTTCATGATTTTGAGTTGAAGAATTTGAACAAGTATAAACACAAGTCGTGTTAATCGGCGTGTATTCTTACGAAACACTCCAGACTTGGGCTTTTAATTGGTTTTTAATCTCACTTTAATGCGAGCGTGCCCTGTTCAGAATACGTGTCAAGATGGTTCAGGGTTTATTCGGGGAGCGGGGACGGGGGCGGGGACGGGAGGGTGCGGCCAATAAAAATGTGGTGTGTCCTTTAGCAACACGCGACAACCTAAGATCACAAATTATGGCCCTGTATAACAGCGACCTGCAATGATAAATGTGGGTATTGTCCGTGTTTTTGATACGGCTGTGTATTGCTCATCATAGACACATGAACATCTATTTCAAATGTCAATAGTAAATAACTGAAACAGGTGAAGGCGTTTAAATATCTGGCAGCACCTTTGTCTGAAAACGAATCCATAGACAGAGAAATAGAAATGCGAACTCAAAAAGCCAACCCTATCACCTACCAGTTGGCACCCCTCCTATCTCATCCAAACACCTCCATGGACACAAAGAGACACCTTATCACTTCAAATATTCATACCAACATTATGCTACCAGTGCCAGACCTAGACGGTAAGTAAAACCCATGAAAATGAAAGCAAAATCATTGCATGCGAGATGAAATATCTCCTCAAAACCCTTTACATCACAAGATGAGACAGGCAGAGAAATTAAGAAGTAAGGGCTGCTATTGGTACGGAGTCCTGCCTGCATTGTATAGAAAGACAGAGAATAAATTAATAGTTTAGCCACGTCCTGTTACGCATGACACCTAGCCAGCCAGGCTCGAGAGCCAATAATGCCAAGCACTCAGGTTACAAAAGAAGAGGTAGACAACGCAAAAGTTGGATTGAGAATGTCAATCCCCCGAGAAATTACAACAGCAATGTTTAATCTCCCTATTGAAAGAGCTGCGGGGCTGGTCTACCATAGAAAACTGTATCTCCCCTCGACGCTTAATGGCAACAGAGGGTAAAAAAGTAAGTGAGTTCATGTATTTGTGTATTAATGAACTTGCGAAATTAAGTGTCAATGTGCACCATTGTAAAACAATTTTCCAAAGAAATCTTTTAGGTGGAATTATTTTATTTAATTTATTTACCGGTAATCTTTTTTAAAACACCTACGGGACCGGCCTCCCACTAGGCCTTCAGTTCCCCAGGACCGGAGCTGCCGCCCGTGTTTTCACTATGCGAGATATGTGTTACTCTAATGTGAATAACTCAGTCCCTAGTAAAATTATAGACGTGAAACTTCACCAAAACTATTAAGAATATGTGCCCCTATGCTCAAATACCTTTTTATTGAAAAGTATTTTGGTTGGTGTAATTTATGCGTAATCAATTATGCAATAGTAAACTTTTGTCCAGAGTCAGTTCCAAACAGGAGAAAAGACTAGATCTAGGTCTACATACAAAGTAATTTCCTCCTCAATCAATGATAATTGGTTCTAGATCTATCTGTAATCACGTGCTTCTTGATTTGAAGACTCTCGATACAAATAATGAAAGTCATTGTCCGAGTCAACACTGTCTATGTTCATATGAATTTCGTCAAGCACCTCGGGATCGGTGAAATACCTTTTCTAAAACTAATTTTATCGCTTTTCATATTATATGACGGCCAAAAATCGGAAACAAAATAATTAATCAGAACAAATCATTGAGTTAACGAAAGCATAAATGTTTGGAGAAAGATCGATGTGCCTTTGTTTAGATCTAGGTCACTTCTCTCGCGATTATACTCGTCCACGGTCCTGGGCAACCAGTCGGGCTTCGCGAGTATACTCGTCCGCGGTCTCTTTTTGTTTGTTTCGTTTGTTTGTTTGTTTGTTTTGTTGGGGGTTTTTTTTAGATTAAAATTTTTTAATCAATACATGGTACATGTATATTCCATTGAGTATGGGCCGTACTGCAAGACTGATATCAATTAGTCACAGACATAATAATATACAGTGGAGTCCACTTATAACGAGTCCGAAAAAAACGAGAAGTCTGTTATAAAGACACTATTCTAAAACTCGTTTTCTTTTCTTCTTTACTTTTGTAAATAAAATACTGGTATAGCGCAATCAGACAAACACGCGAGTTGGTTATAGTGAAATATTGCTGCTGCTGTGCGCAGTGCATGGGCCAATAATAGGCCTACATAATGCAAAACCTCGCTAGTGGAGAAACTTGTTGGTGATCTAGCGAAACAAAGAATTGGAGAGCCCATGCGTGTCAACAATGAAGGCCTGAGCGACTGAGTAGGGAGGGTGTGGCATGCGCAGACAAGCAGAACGCATCGCGTGATAGGCTAGCGTAAGCCTAGTTTAGATTATAAAGGCCTACTCACTTCTCCGATGCGGGGGTGGAGAGGTCGCAGCAATGAGATGGATAGGTTAATGTGTTGTGTGACGTGCACAAGCCGACGGAATGCACCACAGGGTGTGGTGGGGGTGGGGGACAACACAGCGGGTGAGTTAGCGCAGAGTTCTTTCTTTCTGAACGCCAACGCCGAGCAGTCAGTCAACATCGCTAGATCTAGCGCTACAGGAAGAAACCTGATTCGATTTTTGATCAAGTAAGATCTAGAGGTCATGTTGAAACAAAATCATCATCAGGGGAGATAGCAAAAGGAAATAAACAGAACACCAAACTCATATAGACTAGGCCTACTTTACAATTCCCATTGAATTTACTACAGAATCCCTTATAGCGAGAATCCCGCTATAACGGACATTTTGCTTCGGTCCCCTCCCTCTCGTTATAACAGGATTCCACTGTATAATAATGTGAACATACATTATAAGAACCCTGAAAGTAAACATGGGGAAGACAGAGAACACCCACAACTCAAGCGTATATTACACGCACGACCAAACGGGACCGATCTAACTGATACAATTTTGATACGATGAACTGTTCGGCCAAACTGACCGTATACATGTAATAAACGAAACTGTTGAAACCCAGCAAATGACTGTACGATGAATCGGTCCTTTTGCCAAAACATGAGGAGCTGCCTGATATTTTTCATCGGTGCATAGCAATGAGCAACACTTTTTAATCATGGATTAATGATATTCTTTTGATGTTGATTTATTTTTCATGTGATTTGCCTATCGCTAAAAATGTACTCATAGGGAAGACCTAGGCTTAACATCAGTATTAGGAGAGTGTAGACCACATGACATTAAAGCAATCCATTTTTAAGAATGAAATTATCCCTTTTCTTAGTTTAGCAAACTCAATTACTCACGTTGTCTCCCTCCACCACTCTCCGACCCCACTCGGGAAAAACAAACTTTACCTCATTTTATATCTCTCTGTTCATTTGTACCCCATGTGGTGCATGTGTTTCCCACAATCGGACAGCAGGTGCGGTATTGTGTATGCGTGTAGGTTATATGATTAAACAGCAGCAGCGAACGAAAAGACAATTTTTAATAAAACTGAACGGAGCTTTAAGCTCTGTGAAGACCTAGGCGTTGCGAGGAACATGCAGCGTGACAGCGCTGTTTCTGATCTTCTCAAAAATGGCGGCAAAGCGAGCTCAGTAGGCCCGCACAGCCATAGTGAGTTTACTTACGTGGGATACGTCACAGCTGCGAGCTCTGGTACTATTCTAACCTCTTTGAGAGATATCGACGTCTGCGAGTTCTAATCTTGGAGCTTTTCAGAATACAGAAACTTAAAGTCAGGCGAACTCTCAAAACTTGGAGGTAAATTAATCTACTGCAACGGGCCAGGGAGGGGTGGGGGGGGGTGTCAGTTTCGCGGGATAGGTGTTACAGTTACAGGGTAAAGAAAGAGAACGATAAAGCTTATACGTTTCGAATCCAGCCAAACTGTTGCGATAGGTTGAATGCGTGTAATACCCGCATCACTTTGCCACTAGATCAATAAATAACAAAAGGTAAAATAAACAAAGAAAGAGCTGATAAGGAAGACAGACAACAGAAATGAGTGCGGTGCCGTGATCATCAGTGTTTGCGCTATAGCTGACACCCGAAGAAGAAGAAGAAAAAGAAGAAGTAGAAGAAGAAGAAGAAGAAGAAGAAGAAGAAGAAGAAGAAGAAGAAGAAGAAGAAGAAGAAGAAGAAGAAGAAGAAGAAGAAGAAGAAGAAGAAGAAC
>NW_004797635.1:361350-373390 GCF_000002075.1 Aplysia californica | reverse complement strand
CTAAAAAAAAAAAAAAAAAAAAAACCAAAAAAAAAAAACTTAAAAAAAACCCCTAGTTGATTCTTTCTTATCTAGGGCACTGAATTCGATAATGACACCCATTTTTATGCTTATGTCCAGGTCTTTAAATATAGCTTGAGGTGATGTTTCCTTATTTCATATTATAAAAAAACAAAAACAAAAAACACAACAAGGGGACTTTGGTATTGGTAATTTTAGGCTACAAACAAATTTTTTTTGTATGATACAATATTGTATAATTGTATTTCTAAGCGGTATAATACAACATTTTCCTCTCCGGCTTTTTTGTGTCCATTTTGATTTTACTCAGTGATTTAGAATCAGAAACAGTTCATTTTACCCTACGTCAATTGTTACTATGTTTCAAGATTATTTAAACAATAACAACAGTTTCTGTTCTAATTGCGGCAACATAAACTACACTGCACAAAGGAGAACGATATCAAACTTTTTAAGGCCAATCACCTTATTTAAATCTCCATTTTGGTGACCAAGACAAAAGTTGAGATCCTCATGTTGGGTGCAATACCTGTGCCACAAACCATCTCCAGGGGTTGCAAAGGAAAAACATCGATGTACTTTCCAATACCAGTGATTTGTTGTGAACAATACAATCATTTAAATTAATGATGACGGCTACTTCTGTATTATCGTGTAACCAGACAGAAATAGATTTAAGGGAAATGGGAAGAGCAAAATTGATTATCACGATATTTCATTTTGTTTTCCCGACGCCAAGTGACCCACGGTGAAGATTAACCAATTCCTGTTGGGCCAAAGACAATTACTAGATTGAAAAAAGTGGGAGAAGACATCACTAAAGAACTGACTGAAAATTCAAACATCTCATTAAATGAACCTGCTTTTTACCGAAATTTGCTAACAAGAGTACGCCATAAAATGACCACGCAAAATGGATTGAGCGAACTTCTCAAAGACTTACAGCTGCCAAACCCCAAACAGTCCTTATTTATTATTTGTTAAACATCTTGAAAACTAGACTTAAACGTCAAATTCCACTGTCGTTTTCGTGTTCTGCACCCCAAAATTCATTAACAGATGCTTGATCCTCGAAGTAGCAACTTTTGGAACTTTGTAGACCACTGTAAGCAGAATAAATATTATCTCTGCATTCTCTATGTATACCCGTCTCGTGCTCTGTAAAAACGGGCACTCCGTTAACTCAGTTTTGTATCACGCTGGACTACAGAGAGGATAGCCCTGGTTCGAATCCCAGTTTGAGTGTGCTTGGGTCGTTTTGTGAAGATTGATCAATGCTCTTCAACCATTTGGCTCTAACCTATTGGAGACAGACATTAAATTAGGAGTTCCCGAAACTAAATGAGCTAAGAGTGTTGATTTGGACCCACACACCTTTTTATTCTGTCAAAAATACTATCATGCTTCATCGTTTGCCTTGGTGCTGCCGGTCCATCCACCGTTGCGTCCCTTTTGGGCCGGTTTATGTCATATCCAAATCCTGTAGAACCAGTTTACCGATGCCCCATCCCTGTTTGACTAGTTTATATCATACGTTATCCCTCCGCTACCTTAGAATTACAAAGTTCTATCTGCTCAGTACCTAGTTCTGAGAAATTTGATGTAAAACATTTTGATTTCCTAACAACTGAAAACGTTTAATGTGTCCCACGCGCTCATTTGACCTTATGCAGTTTCGAGCCTCCTAAAACACTTACCCCCCCTTCCCCCCCCCCAAAAAAAAAAGCTTTTGAGTTTCACAACGTGTCAAGCTTTTCGAATGCTGTTCTTTAAAAATATTGATAACGACTCCAGAAAGTTCTTACGATTTTACTACCGTAGATAGAACATTCGGTTTTTAATCTCATAGTCTTATTAACTCAACATGGCCAAAACTGTCGGATAAAACTGTGTAAATCTGAGGTAGCGCCGTCTGCGACAGTTTACCTAATAATTTCAATGACCTATTCAAATTTCAAATGTGCTTAGCCCGGAAAGTATAATTTGTTTATCTGTGGAGAGAAAAATAATCCATACAATTCGTTAACAGTTGTTTTTTCAACATATAGAATTCGAATTTTTGATAAAATATTACTCGTGCACATGCAACTGACAACTAATATTATAGACTAAGATGCGGCAATTTGCACAAATGTAGAAAATTGGGCGGAGTACATTTGAACAATTGGCCGACGATATTGGTTACACTGTGGCAAAATCATATTGACCTCTGTAATGTAAGTTGTGTCTATTGGAGGTGTAGAGCGTTAGCATTGCAGTCACATGCGCACGTAGAGAACTCAAAGGGACACTGAAATTGTTTTATTAAGTACAAATTTCACTGTGTACGGATTTTCAATATAAAGAATATTAGAATGGATTAGAATGCATTTGGGACTTTAATTTATCGCAATGTAGGCCAACTTGTTTCGCTATGTATGTGCTCGCTATGTGCGTGTGTTTGCCATGTGTGTGTTTGTTATCCGAGTGGGTTGTTTTTTTTTCCAGATCAAATGTACACATAAGAAATACAAATGCCACACAGCAAGTTCAAACGCCTTATAGAAAGTTTCACGCCACATAGAAAGTTCAAATGTTAAATAAGAAATTTTATACGATACTTGGAGCTGTTAGGCTGGCTAAGCTGATATCTCACACGTGAAATATAAGAATTTGCATAAATTACTCCGCGCACTAGATCTAGGCCTATATTCGCCTTCTACTTCTATCCCTCTGTGTAGGCTAAGCAAAGTAGGAATAGCCTAGATAATTGATTTAGATCTAGATCTAGTAAAAACTTTAAAACTTCGCTGCAAAGCGCGCTCACCACGGGCAACCAAACACTATAGTCTCCCAGTCTCGCTGTCCCCTACGGTCGAGTATAGGACGTTTGGAAATTTCTTTTTCCGTCCAGACATTTGTAGATTTAGATCTAGATCTAGCAGCTCACCAGATAAACACAATGGGTGGACACTGGACAGGAAATCTAGATAAATTTTAATTAGATATCTATCATCAAAATGATAGATCTACTGCACTACTAAATAAATAGCACCACTTAGATCTTGATCTAGACTCTTTTTTTTCTTTGGCCTTTTATTTTTATTTTCCATTGGCCTTTTAAATTAAGAACATCACAGGATTCATTTTCTCTAGGGCTCATTTACGTCCCTTTCTTGTACTCACTGATTCATTCGACTGACATATATGCGGCTCATCCCGTCCGCTTTTTCACTTATACTCCTTTCCCCCTCTTCCCTCCCCCACTCTCATACACATGTATTATTTTCCATTCATTCTCATTCGTGCCATGTACAGGTTTTATTTGGTGGTTCTTTTATTCCATTCGCTTTAGAGCTGTGTTCTTTTGCACTCGTCACCTTTCGACCAGTGGGATGTCGAGTCGTTGTTACTCTGTGTTAACAGAACAGTTTTTCCTTGTCTAACATTGTTGTCTATTGGTCTTGTCCTCGTTAATATGCTTGTATTCAAAAACTTACCCACTCTTTCTCGCCACAGCTCAAGTATCTCTCAAAGTCTGCCCATTTTGTTTCTGTGTTAAATTGTATGTGATTTTTCGATGGAATAGATCCGAGATCTTATGTGGTGTATAGTTTTTTTCTTCAAAATTCGTTTGTAATCTAACTTTCCAAATTGTTTCTCTGTATACTGCCAATATTTGTAACCTAATGTTGTGGATATCTGATGTTTGTCGTGGCAGCATGTTCAGAAAGATGGCTTTGTATATATCTATTTGTGTGTTGGTATTTGTGTTGAGTAACTTTGCTAATTCGTGTTTGGTCTGTTGTATTTGTGGGCATGTGTAGAAAATGTGTTCCTCTGTTTCCTGTGTGTGTCGTTTGCATGTTTTGCATCTTGCTCTTCTGCTGATCCATGTTACTGTTGCGGGGGTATTGTTATATAGTATTCTGTATGTAATCTGTTTCTGCCAGGGTGTTATATTTTTACTGTGCAAGTTTTTTAATGATTCTGAGAAGTCCATTATGGCGTATTTCCTACCTCTTTTAATCTGTTCGTTTAGTGGTGTTGCTTGTCTTTTAGTTAATGCTGTGTATATTTCTTTTGTCCTTCGTGCGTGAGTGATTAGTTCAGGATTTTGCTTGTATGTGCGAAGACACTTTCTGTAGAAAGAAGGCTGTCGTCCGAAAAAGGGAGGGCTTGTATTGTCTATCGGCATTAGATTTGTCATGTGTAATCCTATGTAGTAGTGGGCTATGGGATGTTTTTGTTTGTTGTTGACTACATTCTTAACATATTGTAGTCGATATGTTGGTGTTTTCGTTTCTATATCTTGTAGGTTTATTCCTCTGTTTAATTTGTCTTGTATTAATGTTGTGTGTCTGATGCGTTGTATTGTTCCTTTAAAAATAAAGTGTCTGATGAGTTGATTGACTTTTTTGATAAAGCTGGGGGGTGGGTCGATCGTCTGTGTTATGTAATTGATTTTTGGGTGGATGAGAGTGTTAATGATAATGCTTCGTCCAAAAATGGATGTGTGTTTATAGTAAAGTTTCGGTAGGACGTTTTGTATTTGTTCAGCAATGAGGTTCAACGTGTAATAATTGCCGAAGATTTTTATTTCCTCCACCCAATCTATTTTGGCCGGATCATTTTCCCATGTTTTTCCATTTCCCCAGTCCTATCGCTTTACTTTTGTCTCGTTAACTTGTGAGCCGCTACCTTTACCAAAGTTTCGGAAATGTTTAAATATTTGTTGAATGGATTTGTAGTTAGTTGGATAGAAATCTGTGTCATCTGCGAAGGCTATTAATTTTTGTTCTCCACCTCCTGGGAGTTTGATTCCTTTGATATTTGGATCCAATCGGATTGCGTTTAGTAATGGTTCCAAGCACAATACATATAGTAGTGGGCTTAAAGAATCACCCTGTCGCACGGATCTTTCTAGATAGAAGGCATCTGATAGGGTGTGGTTCACTAGGATTCTAGATTGTGGTTTTTTTTGTAGAGGATATTAATCCATTTTTGGAATTTTGGACCTAAGTTACTTTTTTCTAAAATGTTATGTAAGAAGGAGTGTGATACCCTATCAAAAAGCCTTTGTTCGATCTAGTGAAAGTATGCATGTGTTCAGTTGTTTGTTTTCAGCGTAGGTGATGATGTCTCTGATTGTGTGGTTGTGATCTTGTATTGTTCTACCGTGTACTGCACTAGCTTGATCTGTGTGTATTAGGTGTTGCATGAATGGTCTTAATTTGCTAGTTAGGGCTTTGGATATAATTTTATAATCTACGTTTAATAAGGATATTGGGCGATAATTTTTCATGTCTAATGGGGATCCTGAGTCTTTTCTAATAAGGGAAATATGTGAAAGATTTAGTGATTCAGGTAGTCCTTCTGATTCGTAACTGTCCTTTACCATTGCCGTGAAGAGTGGACCTAATGTTGGAAAACAGGCTTTATAGAACTCTACCGTTAGTCCGTCTGGCCCAGGTGAAGTGTTTTTCCTCATTAATTTGAGAGCATTACACATGTCTGTTATGGTTATTTCTGTGTCTAAAATTTGTTGTTGTTCATAGGAGAGTTGTGTAACATATTGCAGGTATTCATTTTATATAGTGTGGTGTAAAATTTTAGGTAGGCGTTTGTTATTTTTTGTGTGTCTGTTTGTGTGTTTCCTTCTTCATCCGTGATTGCTGTTATCATTTTCTTTTATTAGTACGTTCTGTTCTAAAGCCAGGTATACGGCTGTTGGTTTTTCGTCTTCTATTGTTGGATATTTTGTTCGTATCCTCGCTCCGTTATATTTTATTTGGTTTAGTTCGTCTAATTCCTTTTTAAATTCTATTACGTTTTCTTCGTCTTGTAGACCTAGTTGTTTGGCGAGTTCTATTCTGTATTCTAGTTGTTGTTGTCTGTTTTTTTCTGTTTCTACTTACTTTTTTTTGCATGGTTTATTGTATCCATTTAAATTATGTGTTTTAAGTTGTCGCATACTTCTCTAGCATTATTTGGCTGTAATCTGTAAGTGTGGAGAATAATCGTGTCCGTGATCATGTTTGTATATTCAGTGTAAAATGTTGTTAAACTTCCAGTGTGGGGATATCCTCGGCTATGGTGTATTCGTGTTAATTGTTGTTACTACTCCTTTATGGTCTGTGAAAGTTAATGTATCTAAATGTTCACATTGTGTGACTGTATCTGTATTGTGTACATAGATTCTATCTAATCTAGCTGCTCTATCCATTCCTACTGTGCTATGTGTAGTATCATTTGTGTGTGCATGTAATTCTCTGTAGCTATATTTTAGGTTATGTGTGTCGATTATTTGTTGTAGTGCTGTTCTTCCTTTTCGTCCTTTCCCTATTTTTGTTCCTACAATATCTCTGTCGTCTAAAGTTATGTTGAAATCTTTTGCAAGTATAATTTTGTGTTGAGTATTACTTAGTGTTTGTTGTAGTTCCTCGTAAAAACTCGTTCTGGTGCTTGGGTGGGCTGGTGCGTATATGTTTACTAATTTGTAGGTGTTGAGATTATCGGTTATTGTTGCGGTTGTTATTCTACCTGTTTCATTGTGTGTTGTTTGTTGTGTGATCTGCCATCGGTTTGATGTTTGTAATATAGCTGTTCCTCTACAAAATTTACCTAAACTAAATATTCCTTTACTGAGTCCTAGTGAGTGTGTATACGATTTTGCCTGATAGTTGGTGCTTATGTTTGTTTCCTGCAAAAATAGAAAGTCTGGTTTTTGAGTAGTGATGAGTTGTGTTATTTGGTGCAGCTTTCCAATCGTACCTCTTGTGTTCACTGTCAAGACTATCAATTCATTCTTCCTGTGATGTTCTGTGGAATTGAAAACTGAAAAATGAGAGGGAAATCTTTTAATTTAGAAACATTCAGAGTCGGTGTCTGCTGTTTCCATGTGGTCTGTTCTGGCTTGTTTCTTATGTCTGTCTTTGTCGCTATTGTTGTCGTCATTTGTGTCACCTAGAATCTAGTACTTCGTATTATTTTTCACTATGTCGTCCGATGTTCTTTTCCTGTCCGTCGCCGTCTTAGTTGTCGTCCGTCCTTTTTTGTGTGGCCGTTCAGCGATTGTTTTATATATATATTTCTTTTTGTGTATCTATATTCTCGCTTTCAGTCGCCCAATTTAGACTGTCCGGTTCAATGTCGTCATCGAATAAGTCAGTGGATTGTTTGTTGACTGGTGTTGAGACTTGTCTGCTGAAGGAGGGGTGACGGGCAATGGTTTTTGCGATGATATGGTCGGTGATGTTGGAGTTGTTGTCGGTTCAGATGTAGACTCTAGGTCTTTTTTTCTTCTTTTTTTTCTCTCTTTGTGTGTGTGTGTGTGTGTGTGTGTGTGTGTGTGTGTGTGTGTGTGTGTGTATGGTGTGTGTGAAAAACGAAAGACAGCTTCAAAACAGACTGCAGCGCCATCTGAAGCAAAGAGCGAACTTCCGGCGGACACTTTTTTGGCTGAGTGGCCCATCTTGTTATGTACTATCTTTGGTCTAACTACATATTTAGAATTACCACATCAGTATCTGAGTAACTTGACAACTTTTGTTGTTAAAAAGCCTTTTTTTCCATCTTTGACCAATTTAATGCAATGAACAATGCGTTAGATCTCGAGAATCTAGATCTAGATCTAGATCTAGATTTAGATCTAGAATCTAAATCTAGATCTAGTCTAGATCTAGATATCTAAATCTAGAATCTAGACTCTAGAGAATAACTCTTTGTCTTTGGTTTGTTTTGGTTACGAAGTTTGAAATCAAAATCAACGTCATCTGTATTCTAACAACAACATGCCATATTAATGCAGTTTCTTTCAACTTTTGAATCGTACGTTTTCTGATTACTTTGTTTATATATATTTACGTTATGATAGTTTTGTTTGGGGCTTGTTTCGCGGGGGGAGACACACGGATGGCACAACTTGTAAATTAGTGTGGCTAAAAGTAAAGGAAAACAATCCAGATTTTTCACAATTCTCAGTCTGACTTCGACGGGTATGAAAATGTTGTTTTCATGTGAGACTCTAGAATGGATCCTCTTGTCCAATTGGCGGGTCATTTGAACTTTGTTGGTACGGATGTATTTCGCCAGCTGATATCAGTATGGTATTAAAAAATTTTTTACACTCGTTGTGGTGTTAGACCATGATTTATCCTACTTGTGAAATTGCCAGTTGTAATCGCTCGTTGAAACTCTTGATTACAACTTGGCAATTTCACTCGTAGGATAAATCATGATCTTACACCACAGTGTCCACAACTCATGTAATAAATTATTTTTAGTGCACAATTGTGCGTAACAAGTTCAAATGTAAAAACAGCAAATCCAAATGTAACACATTGTCAAGTTCAAATGCCTCATAGCAAAAGTAAAATTTCCTCCACAAAGATTATTCAGCCTGAGAAGCATTGTAATGTGCTCAAACTGAGTTGACGACAATCATACGCAATCTACTTTTACTTTTAAGGTGAATTGATCATTATAAAATCAAATCCCGAGGATGCTCCGGCGGGGGAAAAAATATAATAGGACTGAAGCAACAAGACATAAAATGCAGCATGGCTGATGCAGAACATAATTAGCGGTATGAATTTGCCTTCATCGATGAGGCTGTTATCAAGCTTTTGACGAAGAGAAACCGAGGATGAACACGGAGTGGTCAATGCTTTGTTTCAGTAGTGCAGGTTCGAAGGGGACCGAACCGCACGATGACATAATTTATTGCTATCAGTGCCGAGGGTGGCCTAGTCTTTCACGACTTTCAAGTAAAGGGAATGGCATCTATTATTTCAACCAAAGATAGCACAAGACAAGATGGGCCACTCAGCCTAAAAAGTGTCCGCAGGAAGTATGCTCTTTGCTTCAGATGGCGCTGCAGTCTGTTTTGAAGCTCTCTTTCGTTTTTCCAGAAGAAGAATAGGAATAGCACCTCCTTGCGTGCGCAGATCGACTGCTGTTCATCAGCAGTTCGGGTACGTTCAGTGCGGAGTTTTAGTTTTTTATTTATTTTAATGACCTCTCGCCCTTCATTCTAAAGTCAAATTAAACGAAGAAAACCATCTCCTTTTCCTCCGGAAGAGGTTTTTTGTCAGCGTAACCATTTTTAAAAAGCGTTCTTTCGAAATTTATCCCAAAACTTGCTTGTTTCACTTTGATTTTTTAAAACTCAAGTAGGGTAACTCTGTTCGCAAAGAGTGCGCTTTTGTGAAGAGGGCGCCACCAAATTTTGAGGACACTTTTTTAATTGGCTCAAAGAGAAAAGTGGCCCATCTTGTCTTGTACTATCTTTGTTTCAACACATCCCTCTAAGACACTGTTCCAACTATTCCCACAACGAAAAATGCTTGGTATGTAACAACGCTCGTGCATTAAGGCAAGCTTAAATGGCAACTCATCAATGGATTGGGAGTGAAATATCTGTCCCCCTAAACACATTTTCTTAACATCTACAAGAACG
Organism: Aplysia californica; assembly: GCF_000002075.1. Lineage (NCBI taxonomy): Eukaryota > Metazoa > Mollusca > Gastropoda > Aplysiida > Aplysiidae > Aplysia > Aplysia californica. Next base: position 363,930 of record NW_004797635.1, on the reverse strand, counting down.
CTAGTGTTACCATGACCATTCTTTTTTGTTTAAACTTGTTTATTTTCATTTTCATTTTTATTTTTACTGTTTATTTTTTGCTTCATTTAACAGTTTCGTTTCAACAAATAGACTCGAGGTGAAATATCTTGCTACCTGCATACCTTGTCTTACAATCTGGGAAAACGATTTTAAATTTGGAAATACGATTTAGAGGCGCGAATAGCTTAATTCGGGTCCGGGGGTTCGAGCCTCAATTCGGTCCGGCGATGTGTCCTTGGGAAAGGGACTTTACACGAATTTACCGTTTGGATCGGTCCTTTCGGGGATAGAAGTTGATCTCGGTGGTCCTGCACCATTGAAACATTATTTTTTGAAAATACGATTTGAAACAGATGTTCGCTGAAGTAAGAGACTAAATGATCACTCGGCAGACTCACCGACAAAGGATGGTAACACTTGCCCAGTTAATGGAACTAAAAACCCAAACTGGAACTATAGTGAAAATGGCAGCAGTCTTCAGATCAATGCACGCCAATATGCCGCAGCGTTTTGTAATGCAACAATAAGTAAATAAAAGTAAATTTGGCGTTACATTTCATCCAGTTAGTTATACATGTATATACACCAGCATTTTGCTGATTTTTATCATGACCATTTGTTTCTGTTTAAACTATGGGTTTATTTTCTGGTTAATAAAAATTAACAGTTAGTTTCGTTTCACGTAATATCTTCCTTGTGGCACACCGCGGATTACATCAGAGTTTTTCGTGGCGAAGAAACCCCAAACCCTTTTACTTCTTACACTTCTTATATTTTTAGTCTCTTTTTTCTCCATTCCAAGCATATTATTTACATTTGAAATTGCTATGTGGCATTTGAATTTGCTATGTGTTACATTTGAGATTTCTATGTTTACATGAACTTGCTATTGTTGCATTAGGACTTTTTATGACGTCATTTGTATATTTGGATTTGTTAGGTGTAATTTGGTCTTTCTATGCGGCATTTGAATTTGTTATGTGAATATTTGAACTGAAAAAAACTATACTATTCACGTGTTCGCTATGTGCGTGTTTTACCATGCACATGTTCGCTATTTGCGTATTTACTATACACGTGTTCGCTATGTGCCTGATTTACCTTGCACGTGTTCGCTATGTGCGTGTTTTACTGTGTATATATTCACTTGGAATCCAAAATGACTCGTGGAAAACGCTGGCCCTAGATGTCCTGCGTGGAGCTGCAAAATAAGTCTACATAAGATCACTTCCAGGCCAGGCTATTGTACGTTTTGCATGGTGTAGAACCTATTCAAGGCGATCCACGTCCACTGCGTCAGACCAGTCGCCCAAAGTGTTATGATTATGAGAAAAACAGACAGGCAGAGGCAAATTATTTATTTATTTACATTTTCAGCATTGTTTCTGGTGTGTAGATCTATAGACACATAGAATCTATGTATAGGTCTAGACAAGACTATCTTTTTAAAATAAATTACACAGAGGCCAGCGTCTATCCCTAGCATACATTTTAGCTCATACGAGACGAAAGCTAGGTCTAGCCTATTTTTAGCTCTCTCGAGAGCGAAATTATCTGGGTCAAGTGTTTTAGTTCCTTTTTTGGTGCTGTTTTTCAGCACAAATCTACTGCAGTACAACATATTATGAGATACAACTATATTAATAAAGTAAAGTGCAATGAAGAAGCAAAAATGTACTTAAAAATGCAAATTTCCTTCCAAAATGAGTCGAATCCAGGCCTCTTAGTCACCTGTACGGCTGACAAAAAAACGTGCATGCAGGAAAATCGCGTAGTCAGGCAAAGGAAGTCAGTTACTGAAGAAAACGAGCCCATTTGCATATTTTGAGCCTGTACGTGTTCACTATGTGCGTGTTGTGCCATGTGTGTATTCGCTATGTGTGTGTTTCACTATGAATGTGTTTGCAGCATGCGTGCGAAACTGTATAATTTGTTTATTTATTTTCTTTTACATTTTCCACAGTTCTCCGTTTTTGCCGCTGGCGGCCGAGAGTGCTCCAGTACGGGAAAACCCTGTCCCGTAGAAAAAAGTTCTCCCTCGTCTCAGCCGCAAGCATCATTCTTATCCTTCTCTCGCCCAATCTCCTCACGAAGAAACTAACCGAGAAAATCGAGAAAACGGAGAAAACCGAGAAAACCAACGAAAAAGTCGTAGAGACAGAGCTGGACAGATCACTCATCTGCCCTATCGTCAAGCCGGCCCATGTCCTTCCAGAGCTATCCACGATAGTGGAGGTGTCGCCCCCTGTGTCGGAGTTTTTAGCTGGGCCCGTGATCAACTCTCATCCACACGGCTACGTCCACAACCACGAGAGAATATGCGAGGAGCGACAAGCTAGACTTCTCTTCGTCGTACCGTCCGCCCCGGACAATTTCCAGAGACGAAAGGGAATGCGGAATTCACTCGTCATGAAGTATGTGAAAAACGACTCCAACAGCGCTGTCCTATTGTTCTTTCTAGGCTTACCAAGGTTTGTCGGGCGGAAAACGGTAGAAATCCAGAGCAAAATAAATGCCGAGCAGGAGAAATACAACGACATAGTCCAACTGAATTTTACT
>NW_004797635.1:353831-355002 GCF_000002075.1 Aplysia californica | reverse complement strand
CACACACACACACACACACACACACACACACACACACACACACACTCATGGTTTCACACCCTTCCTCCCCAATTTATCTGAGTTACTCTGAGTTAAACTGTGGTCCCAATTGTCCCAATGACGAACTAGCGATATATATGCACGTGTTTTGTCGTTTCTTTCCTTATCCTTTGTAATGAGATCTGGTTGTTGTTTTTTTAGTTACACTGGAACGCGAGAAACAAACGGCATGTTTTGTTCTTGGCTTCTGTTGTACGTCTTGTCAACCAGCCAGAATGGTCAATTGTAGGGAAGTGTTTGAGACCTTTCTTAGAATTACATTTGTCTGTTTGTTTGTTTGTTTGCTGGTTTGTTTGTGTGTTTGTTTGTCTGTTTGTTTGTCTGTTTGTTTGTTTTCGTTTGTGTGAGAGAGAGAGAAAGACAGAAAGAGAGAGAGAGAAGGAGAGAGAGAGAGAGAGAGAGAGAGAGAGAGAGAGAGAGAGAGAGAGAGAGAATAACAATGTCTAGATGTGAGTGTGAGGGTGTGCTTGTTTCGCGTATGAGGAGTGGGGGCGTGCGTTGGCATGTGCGTGCGTGTGTATATGCGCACCCTTTTATGGACCAAATATTTTTTTAAAAATCACATGCAATTTCAAGAATTCGGATACCAACTAATGAATAAATTGACTCATTAATGTTGCAGCAAATGCTTTCATTCACCCATTGATGAACTGCGCCCGTGATGAAAAGGCATCAATGTGAATACCGTGCAACGAACAATAGAGTGGGTGTTGCAACCCTCTTGTTTTCCCTAGTTGTCGAGAATAATGTAAAAAGTGCCACACCCTCACTATAATATTTCTCTTTGATGTCTGTCTCGCACGTGCGACCGACGCATTCCAGACCTCTCCTGTGAGTACACATTGTCTCTACTCACGCTATACAAGGGTTGAACAATGGCACTGAGTTTGAACGCGAACAATACAGAACAAATTGCTAACAAGAAATGTGTACAGACGTTTGAGTGGTTCAGATTGTGTAGGGTGTAGTCATTCATTCTAACTGTTCACCTGTCTCGTTGTGCTAGTCTGTGTTTTGCTCGACGTGTCTGTCTATGATAAACAGACAGACAGACAGTCAGACAGGCAGGCAGGCAGGCAGGCAGGAAGGCAGGCAGGCAGGCAGGCAGGCA
>NW_004797635.1:345657-353731 GCF_000002075.1 Aplysia californica | reverse complement strand
GTGCGTGTGCGTGCGTGCGTGCGTGTGCGTGTGTGCGTGCGTGAGTGTGAGTGTGTGTTCGGTTTTTTTTCATATTTTTAACATCGACGTAACTAAATTGTAAAAAGTGCGCCGGAGAGAAAGTAAACCACAGTTTCAGCCCTCTGTAAGCATAACATATTGCTTAACCCTATCCGTACGCCATGGGGTCATTTTGTACCCCGGGGTTGTATTCTCTACATTTTACAATACTTCTAGTACGAAGATCTGTTTGAAACTTTCGGTATTTCTCAAAAGATTATTTTGACAGACTGCTATGCAAAGTGTACGAATCGGATTAACGAGTAAATTTCCTCTTTGGAACGTAGCGGCACAGAGTTCCCCACGTCGTATGGATACGATAGTAAAACACGACGTACGGATAGGGTTCAGCATTATGTACATCACACACACAATGGATAGACTGAAAGAAGCTGGTGTCTCAAGAGGGTCGGAGAGAAACAGCAAACCGCGTTAAAAAGCCAGAAGAATATCCAACTAGCTCATTACTGGCATGCTCAGATAGCAGTCCCTTATATGGATCGTGGACAGGAAGGAGGAGCAGCTATGGCATTGAGCCGCCTGCAATGATGCCTATTCACCACCCAAGTAAGTAAATAAGTAAGCATAATGTGTCTTTGTAAACCGTGCCATGTACCGAGGGGGCATAGACAATATCATACACTAGAGACGGTAAACTCTTTAAAGATAGAAGGGACACGTTTTGTTTTTTTACTTTTAGTTTATTTCTTTTAATTTTTTTAAAAATAAGTGTTTTACGACGCTACAACTGCATAATAAGGTCTTATCAGCCTGCGGGACACACTGAACATTTTCAGTTGGAAAGAAATTTTGAATTTTGCATGGGTGGCGGCCGAAGCCTACTCTTATCGATTTTAAACCACCAAGGAATCTTAAACGTGCGCAACTTGCAAACGGGACCTCCGAGATTTTTCGTCCTTGTTCGAAAAGGCTATGTGTTAGATCTTTCCTACCATACAATCAGGGGTGTGGTTGAAAGATAGCTGTAAGAAAGAGCTAAGGAGTAGCAGTAGAAAGGCTGCAAAAAGAGACAGGAGTCCAGAGGAGGGGGCAAAGAAGAGGATGAGGTGAGGGCAGAAAGTGGAGACGAAAGCAGATGACAGGACATTATTAGAGACCAGGACAGGATGTGAAAGTAGAATGTTTTAGAGAAGAACATTTTCCGTCGCTATCCGGATTCGAACCCAGGACCTACTGAATGAGAGGCGAACACCTTAACCTCTAGGCCACGAGAGTCCCCAAGGACGCATTTGACTCACCAGTAGACCAGAGACTATGTTAAGGCACATTTCAAACAACAATATACAAGTCAGAAATACTCATTTGTAAAGCAGCATGGTGAAATCAGGCGCTCGTCAGAATAACGAAATCGGAGGAACAGGTCTTTTTCCATCAGTTTGAAAATTATTATCGAATTTTTATTTTTGGTTTAACCTCTTTTACTCATTTTGGGCCATAGTAACACATTCCCCTTCGAATTTTAGTTATAGGCACACAATAGGTCATTTTTCAGAAAACAGAATGGAACAAGCTACCTATATATAATAACGTTAAGGTTCTTTTCTTTTCCTTTCTTTTCTTTTTTTTTCAAGCGTTGTTGAATGATAAGCAGAGATAAACCAGTAGATTTGCTTTCCCAGAAAAGTTTCTTTTAGTTTTAGTAAGGTTTTACGGCGCTCGCAACTGCATAGGGTCATATGAATGCCAAGGGATGGATGTCAACTGAGAAGTCCAAACAGGAAATCAGGCTTTCTCTGCTCACCTTTCTAGCCTCAACAGCACAAAGTCTGTTTTGACTATCAAGGCATCCCGGAAATAGCGGGTCGCAAGAGTGTGACAAACATACAAAAGAAGTAGAGGAAAATGATGATAGTAAGGATGAGGAAAGAAAAAGCAGCAGTTCCCCCTATGTTGTTCCGGCACAGTATGAGCATGACAGTGATAAATCAGCCCATTTACAATTCTAAAGTACATAAGAACATGTTAATATGTCCCCTTTGGGAATGGCCTACAGCCACTTCGGTCAGTAGCACTGTCCTTGTTGAGGTGGTGTGGTTGAGTGGGGGGTGGTTGAAAAGTTTCTAGATATCGCTGTTTTGTTAATAACCCTTGTCACACGCTACATCTGCTTCTCGAAAGATAAGAAGGGGGGCGGGTGAAGAGAGGTGTTAAAATAAAAATATGGAAGTTCAAGAACATTTTTAAAACTTAATTAAGATAATGTGATCCAGACCTGTCAACAAAGGGAAGTAAGCTAAAGCATACAGGCTCCGTTGTTTGTCTGTTTTTCTACACGAAGCTTAGAGGGTAGCTTAAGGGTGTTAGGGTGTGGTATGCTTTTTTTTCCTATAAAAAATCTGTCGTCTTTATATAATACCTCTTTTCTGTGTATATTATACAGGGTGCCCATTGCTGGTCCGGACGGATCGATCGCCCGATTCGTCGCCTAAAAACAAACGTGTTTTTGAGGCGACGAGTCAGTCGCCATTGGTTGTGCCGCGATAGCCACTTTGCGCCCTGAACCTGGCTAGCAAACCAACCCGATCCGACCTGACCCGATTGCCCAATGGGCATCCCGTATTACTCTCTGTCAACAAACTTATCTTCAGCACTTATCTCTCTGACATAAAAATATCGCAAGTGCTGCAAAACACTTGCTGAAACTAATACTAAACTGCTGTAATAAACACGAGTTATCTTATTGGATTATGGAGTGAGCCTCTCCGAGTGTGTATGTGTGCGCGCGCGCGCGATGTGTGTGTGTGTGTGTGTGTGTGTGTGTGTGTGTGTGTGTATGTGTATGTGTGTGAGTGTGTACGTGTATGTATGTATGTATGTATGTTTGTGTATGAGTGTGTTTGTGTGTGTATGTGTGTGAGTGTATATATGTGTGTATGTGCATGCTTGTGTGTGTGTGGATTTGTGTATATGTGTGAGTGTGTTTGTGTGTATGCAGGGGTGTATGCCTGTACATGTGTTAAAGTAAGTATTTAGATAATTATAGTGAATAGAACTACATTTGTATGCTCGAATGATGCTTGAAAGAAGTTTGAAATGAACCATGTCGCTTTCATTACTACACAGTGCTGAGAGGACGCTACGAAATGTACTGATTATATAACAGCTATAACTATGAAAAATACCGCCAAGAAAGTAAATGGTCGATTTTAAGGACAAGCAGGCTTACCCAGATTTCGGAGGTTTCCAGAAATCTTGACTTACACCCAAAGTGGGCATTGCCCTACCTATAGACAAAGTTTGGTTTCATTGGTGTGTATATTTGTTCGGTTATAGAAAAAAACTCTCCTTGTCTTTTAAAGAAACTGAACAAGGGACAAAAACTTTACCTTCGATTTTCTCAAAATAACATTTTTCGCGATAGCCCTCTTGTGCTTAAAAGCGACCAAATATGACCAACAATGATATCTCAAAAAAGGACATAACCAACAATGATATGGTCGCGTTTAAGCAAGTTCTCCATCTCAGTCTGAGACGACAGATCCCTTAAGCGAATTTTCTGCAAGTTCTAAACAGCAGTTCTTGCGGTAAACCATCGGTGCACGACCCTCCATTCGGCATTCGGACCACGCTCACACCACCGTGTTCCTCTGACCACCCTTCACAACTTGACACAACGGATAAACGCTGGTTCTTAACAGAAGAAGACAAAAACACAAACATCTGTCCTTATTAGTATTAGGGCTACCGACGAAGAAACTGTCTCTTACAGGGCTACTCATTGTCCTTTTCAGAACTAACAAAAAGTCCTCCTTGGGACGAATGACAAAATCAGAAAACCAAAGAGTCCTTTTCAGGTCTACCAGAAAACTAAACAGTCATTTTCAGGGTTACCAGAAAACCAAACAGCCCTTTTCCGGGCTACCGAATATTCTCAGTCGCATTGAGGACAAGATGAAGGCGTAGAAACCCGTAGAACTTCATGAACTTACAGCCCCCTCGGGATATCCGTTTTTAATGCAGCCCCAATGTTCTGAATAGAACAATGTGACGGCCCAGAGCGCGTTAAACGCAGATCGAAAATGTTGAAGATTCTCGAATTTCTTACTCTAGGTCAGGAAAGGTACAATCAATGATGCTCTGTTCGTACAACATCAACTCGTATTTGCGACGTCTGTTAAGGCCCCGCTATGACAGGACAGAGTGCGCCACACCGACCCCTTCCATAGTAGAAGTGTCGTGTAGGTTAAACGCCCCTATCGAGACTATGAGTTCACTGAAAATACGAGACCTCCGAACTTAACGCCCATTTCTGACCGGACTTACCCAAGTGTGTCTGGGAGGGTGGAGGGGGAGAGGGGTCTTAAAAACTCTCTAAACAATCCAAGGTCAGGAAGGCCCCATTGGGGATTTGAACAAGGGTCATACACACCACAGTCCAGTATTATAACAACTGAGCAAACAGTGCGCCAGAACACTCAAATGAACTCCGTGCCTTTGCCTTCTGTTGGTCATGCACGTGCAGAATTTGGCACGTTGGCAATCATCAAAACACATAGCATACACACCAATACAACACTGACAATACCGTCTCTTATAACGTAATTGTGGACACCGACAGACATGATTTTCTCTTATGACGTAATTGTGCACATCAATATAACACAGACATTATCATCCTTATTTACGTAATTGTGCACATCAATATAACACAGACATTATCATCCTTATTTACGTAATTGTGCACATCAATATAACACAGACATTATCATCCTTATTTACGTAATTGTGCACATCAATATAACACAGACAGTATCCTCCTTATTTACGTAATTGTGCACATCAATATAACACAGACATTATCATCCTTATTTACGTAATTGTGCACATCAATATAACACAGACATTATCATCCTTATTTAAGTAATTGTGCTCACCAATATAACACATAACTTATTTTCTCTTATTGCGGACACCTATAGAGATCAATCCAAATCTGTCTGTTTACTAATGGGTAGGTTTAACATAAATAGAATCCCTCTCCGCCTCCGTAAAATGTTATCTGAGAATTATAAAGTTTTATTTGGAATGTGAGAACATTGCTAGAGAAAGGAAAACTGGGCTTCCAGACAGAAATGAAAAGAGAGAATGTTAACCTCATGGGTTTAAGTGAAGTACGGTGGACAGGTCCAGGAGCTGGCAGTATAGCTGGCTTGGTATGAACAACCGCCAAGAAAATTATTGTGGACTTGAAAGAGTCCTGGAGACAGCGCTCGCAACCAGATCGACTATATCATGATCAGTAAAAGATACAGTGGGTGTCGCATTCAATTAGGTTGCCGGGACCGCTTGTTGTCCTCGTTGGATTCGACCTCTCGCTGAACGAGACTAAGGCTACAGACAAGAAAGGAGACAAGTTATTATATTACACGATGTACCAATGCCAGAAATTTAAACAGTTGTTTCCCCTGATGACGAAAATCTCAAACAGCATCAGTGCGCGCGTGTTTGAGCAGTGTTCTGACCGTCATGTCTGCATATTAATTTTTTTTTAGGAACACTTTTCGTTTGGAAACATACCCTCTCACACCTAGGCCTAAATCTACATAAAGTAAAGGTTGGCGCTTGGATTGTCTGATCAGGGGAAGAAAAGAAAATAATTTTTTTTTTAATGAAGGTATCGATCTAGACCTACCCATCCAGAGTTCATCCAGTTTTACACTGCCCGTATCGCGTTCCCACCCGCCCCCTCCCATCCCTACCCTAGGCCAACCCTCACCCAATGTCGCCCTTCCTCTTGGCTTTGGCGTCCATATTACGAGGCACACTAGATCTAGCAATACAATGCGTTAGGATTCGAGGATGGGCCTTGTGTTTCGCGTGAGATGGAGAGAAAGGAGAAAAATTATTCGCTTTTGGGGCCGTTAATTGCTTTTATTTGGTTATCGAGACCTCGTTGAAAGCGACTTCGGTATGTTTGTAACCTCGTTGGAGCTGACGTTCATTTACAAAGAGATATAGAGGAAAAACATCGGGGATTAAGGATTGTCTCGTTGGAGCATACTTCTCTTTGAATGTGACCTCGTTGAATGCGACACCCCCTCTACAACAAAAAACAAACAAATTTCGGCAAATCCAGGCCCTGTGTGAATGCCTCATCCCTCATTGTGCCTCTATAGCTTCCAGTTGGTCTTCATCGTTTTCTTTTTCCAGTTAATTGTCAACTATACATTCGTTAAGGGGGGTGGGAGTGGTTTTAAATTGACGTTTTTAAAAAATCAATTTATGGTGTAATATAATAACTTGTCAAAACGCGCCAAGTAACAGACTGTTACAGTGACCACGTACACCCGCTCCCCTTTGCCCCTCCTCTGGGTTCCTGACATTTCGCTTCAGGGGAAGTAAGCACAGAGATGTTTGCCCAGTGTGTGTTAATGCGGTTGTCTCCATCTGTACACTGCCCGCCATGACTGGAGAGGCCAGGTTGGGTCGAGACCAGCGAGAGAAGAAAACACTTCAGTGATCATTAAAGTCGTGATGTCTTTATGGACAATCGGAAGACTTCTGTTGTCTGTTGGAAATAAGATTTGCAGAGGGATTCTTGGTTATGTACTGTGAAAGGTCATTAAAACATGAACATGGACCAGATACAAGATTGGAAAGGAGGACGGGGGAGGGTGGCAATGGTTGCGTAAGGAGTACTTATGAGGAAAATATTTCTCTCTTCTTCATTGCATTTGTGGTTTCTCCTTTAAATATTGCGTTTTTAAAAAGTTCTTGTAAAATTCTACTGTATTTTTTACTTAACGACTCATTGTTAACAGTACTTACTTACTTTCAGCCTATACCGTGAGGTACATAAGGTGGAGAGCAGTCGACGCCACGTTTGTATGTCCCTGGCCACGTCTTCCAATTTCGGCAAATCCAGGCCCTGTGTGAATGCCTCATCCCTCATTGTGCCTCTATAGCTTCCAGTTGGTCTTCATCGTTTTCTTTTTCCAGTTAATTGTCAACTATACATTCGTTAAGGGGGGTGGGAGTGGTTTTAAATTGACGTTTTAAAAAAAACAATTTATGGTAGCTGGACGTATCATAATACTCCATCACTTGTAAATCTAAAAAATGGTTACTCTTTGTGTTACAATCATCATCTTTTAGTTCAGATTATTTTGTGTTAGAACTTTCATTTTGCCTATTCTGTAACAAAATGTCTTTTTTCTCAAAACGTCCATTTTTTAAATGTTCTTTTCTCGTGTACTTTTTAATTTTATTTTTTATTCCAATGAAATTTTCAAGGCTTGTTATTTATACCATAACCTAACTTTATACAGGTGGAAAATAAAATCAATGCGTGTATAAGTGAGTTGCATGGATGATTATGAAAGCGAATTCAGAATCATGAAGGGGTAGGTCAGTTATCCATCTCTAACTTTTTTCCTATTCAAGATATCAAAAATTCCCAACTGTATACAATTTTGTATTGAATCTAGCTATCAATGTACCAAATTTGGTTAGTAAATAAAAAATACTTTTTACTTTTATGAAAGCTGGGTTTTTTTGTTTCAATATGGCGGCCGTTACCATGGGCAACCGTAGACTTAAAACAACAAAAATTACATTTTACATATATGTTTTCCTGTTATACCTCCTTGCTATAAGGCTTTATCTAAAAAGGGCATAGTTACCGAGATAGGTTTATAAACAAGCCCCTCCCCTTAAAAAGACAAACAAAAAAATTAATACTGAGGTTGTAAACTACATATTATTATATGTCTCCCGGAAAAGAGATATACCAAAAAAAAAAGAATAAAAGGGATACACGTGAGAAAAGAAAGATGTCTTGATCTTGAGAAAAAAAAGAGAGGTAGAGCGTGGAAACTAGCACACATCATTCCGGCCGGTTGGGTTTCCTGTATTGGCTTTGGGGAAACAAGTGATAAAGACATCACAACCGTCGTGTGATATGTCATAATGCCCACGCACGCGCGCACACACACACACACATACACACACACACACACACACACACACACACACACACACACACACACACACA
>NW_004797635.1:343786-345493 GCF_000002075.1 Aplysia californica | reverse complement strand
CTCTCTCTCTCTCTCTCTCTCTCTCTCTCTCTCTCTCTCTCTCTCTCTCTCGCTCTCGCTCTCTCTCTCTCTCTCTCTCTCTCTCTCACACACACACACACACATCTACTTGCTTTACACATCGTTACGATATGAGCACATACACATATATAATAAAATAATATACACAATGCAATTCGCAAAATACATAAATGGATATTTAGTCATTTACATAACATTGTACTGAATGTTTTACTTCCTGTTCTAAAAACTCTAAAAAGATACTGATCGCCAGATCTTAGTGATCTAGATGGAACATAAATCTGGATGAGATCACTAAGATATGAGGGAGCTTTGTTATTGGCATATTTATGACATTATATTACAATTTTATATAACATTTTTGCTGAAAATGGAAGCCAGTGCAACGTTCTTAACATGGGAGTAATGTGGCCTCCTCTTTTTCTTTAGTTCCAGCCTAGTAGCATGAATTTCAAAACGTTGTAACTTGTGAAGAGTGGTATTTGGTAAGTTAGCTAGTAAAGCATTGCAATAATCGATGCGTGAAAACATAAAAGATGACACGAGCGTTTTCAATGAGTGTTCATTCAAAAACATAGACATATGATCAATTCTACGCAATTCACAAAATAAAATGGTACATAAATGATTTATACGATGTTCTATTGGCAATTTTAAACCAAAGGCAGGCAGACAGACACATCCACACACACATACACACACACACACACATACATACGTACGTACATACGTACATACGTACATACGTACATACGTACACAGGTACATAGGTACATAGGTACATACATACATACATACATACATACATACATACATACATACATACATACATACAACTTTGAAAGACCAGGGAACACGTTCTTCTATTCAGCGTATGTGGGATGGTGTGTTTGTGTTATAAGCACAATTATAAACTCAACCGTTCTCCAAATTTTAGGCCTATATTTTTTTTTTTCAGAGTAAAAGTAAAAGGCTCTACACTTTTTTTCCAGAAGTCTCACCCGACTCCAGCTATTTATTACATTCCCAATAGCAAATCTGTGTTGATATGGCGTTCCTCATGAACAAAGAATCACAAAAGAATAGATCTAGTCGCTAGGCGGTTCGTCTTTTCCTCCCCACCTCCACCCCTTCCTCTCTTAGAGTGCTCTGGTTGTTACAAAGGAAAACTTAGAGTGCTCTGATTGTTACAAAGGAAAACACATGACATGGCCTCTTGACAAAATAGGCGCAATGCTGTATCAAATGAAAACATTAAAAATATTTGATAAATGGAAATAGAAACAGCAGGTCAAAGTGAAAGAAGAAGAACGTTCCAAACCTACATGAATTAACTGTTTGTACATTTTGGAGCAATAAGTGATTTTTAAAAAAATGCGTTTTCTTTCCATGAGTTTGTTTTCACTTCACATTTAAATTCACATAACTGTGAAAAGAGTAAGACAAGAGCAACTCTGTTCTGTGGCCTATGTTGTTATTTTCCTCTTTTAAGTTATTGTCCGAGTTAATTTGATGTTTGGTCGGTCTTGCTTCCCACAATTACGTGTTACTATAGGAGGCAGGAGCTCTCGTGGTCTAGAGATTACAATGTTAGCTTCTCATTCAATAGGTACACACACACACACACACACACACACACACACACACACACATATATACATATATATATATATATATATATATATA
>NW_004797635.1:338015-343571 GCF_000002075.1 Aplysia californica | reverse complement strand
ACACACACACACACACACACACATACAAACACACACATACACACATACACACACACATTACTAATATTATCAAGCAATGTGACTTTTGTTCAAATAAGCCGAAGATGTTACAATCAAAAGTAAGAACTCAGATACACGACCATGCAAATTGTGACAACCAAACACCCATGTTCATGAGACTCAAGGCAACAATAATTGTACAGAAACAGTAAGAAGTATAACACCAGCTATGTTTTGATTTACATCCACAACCGGTTGTGTTTGGTCTCCTGGGACAGGGGAGATTCTTAGGCCGGTCTCAGAATGGCTCTGTATGTCTGACTTGTAGCTTGCCTAGCTCGCACCGTGCAAATGAAATTATCGTGTGCCTGAGCAGCGTCGCTGAATGGTCTGTCTGTTGTCAGCTGGGCTGCGCGACGCGTCAGACGTGCAATTCAACAGTGTTGTAAAACACGTCGGAGATGTGTCGCACGCAGCTTCACTTTGTGTTTATTTTTTCGAGTGAAATTCTTCACAGACCATCAAAATCAGCAGAAGTAAGTATTATTAGATGCTTTACTATTAGATAATGATGCTAGCATCAACACTTGACCACAAAATCCCAAGAAATGCACTTTATCCAAGATTAAAATTTCGAATCGAGAGGTTGACCTAATTTCGACTGTTCGTTTATATTCGTAGGCCTGTGTACTTCTAGCCTAGCGCGGCTGTGCTGACACGCAGAGGGCGCTCACTCAGACACAGAAGCCAACGTACAGTACGGCTGTGCTGACAAGTAGACGGCGCGCGCTTGGCGAGCTACAGGTCAGACCTACTACCTACAGATCCACTCTGGGACCGGCCATACTCAGCTCACAGAGAGGGTAGAAATACAAGCAATCTATAGCTGAAAAAAAAATTAAAAATAGAAAGAACCAAGCTTTGGGACCCCCAGACACAGAACCACAACTAACGTTTAAAAAAGAGGCACTAATAATGTTTATGCAGGCACTACAAAATCAAAACAATTAATAATAATAATAAATAATAAATAGCTTTTGTATAGCGCATATACCCGCTCAACAGCAGGTTCTATGCGCTTTACACTATATTATTACCCCAGCAGACCATAGGACACTCCGAAACATTCTCAGCTTCCCGGGAAGCATACAGTGCAAGCATTTGATTAAGCGCTCAAACACTAACAGACAAGATCTTTCGCTGTCTATAGCCGGGTACCCATTCCCACCTAGGTGACGTGAGGAAAATTCGTGTAAAGTGCTTTTCCCAAGGACACAAAGTCGGGCCCCTGACGGGATTCAATTAAAAGTGCTCTGATGATTGCTAAACATTGACAAAAATAGAATTTAAAAGAATTTGGGACATACAGACACACTCATCAAAATACTCTTTCAAATTCAATGAACATCCACTTTTAGGGCCTCTTGATCGTTGAACAGTCCTCTTCAAGACGACGCTATTTTGCTTTGCCCACAAAATCACGTGACGGCACTCTCTCATCTCATTGGCTCAAATGGAGATACTACAAAACAAAATGTAACGTAATTAATGCTTATGGAGTTCCGACAGTTGTACTCTCTTCTTTTGTAATCTGCTTTGGACTTATGACAAGTGGGTTCTGGATATCTCAACAAATACTGTACTTTAGAGTCTTCAAACTTGTTGGAGACACGATACATGGGAATTTGAGAGCATGAGTGGTCTTATCTCGAATTTCATTAAAAGTGGACATACAACATTTGTACTCTGGGCAGACGCTATGCATACGTAACAGGTGGCCAAACCATTATTCTCTTTCTTTCTATGAAATGCAGGCAGGACCCAGTGCCAATAGCTGCTGTGACTTCTTCATTTCTTTGCTTGTTCCGTCTTGTGATGTTAGGGTTTTGCAGTGGCTTTCATTTCGCATGCAATAATTTTGCTTTCATGGGTTTTACTTCATGTCCGGGTCTGGCACTGATATTATGATGTTAATATTAATATTGAAGTGATAAGCTGTCTCTTTGTGTCCATGGATAATGAAATTTCATAAAATAACCCAGAACTGACAAGGCAGAGTTTGAAGCGTCCTGTGTCCACTACATTGTGTTGCGTGTAGATGTAGGTCAGTCACAGTGTCGCTCATCTCCCTCATGGAGTGTAGATCGGTCAGATGCTTTGTCATCTCCCTCATGGAGTGTAGATGGGTCAGATGCTTTGTCATCTCCCTCATGGAATGTAGATCAGTCATAGAATCGGTCATCTCCCACATGGAGTGTAGGTCACCTAGAGTGTCGGCATCTATCAGTCAAACTGTCTCCGACATAATGTGTAAGTCAGTCATAGTCGAACAGCCGGGTTACTCCACCGTTTTACGTTATTGACAAGTGTGTTGATTTTGGCATATTATTATTAGCACTCACTCCAAGACAAGACTCCGCCCCGTCCACCTCACCCCGCCGTAATAAGACCCGACGGACAGCAAGAAGGAAGGTGGAGGCGAAAACGCACGATCCAAGTTGTAATAACCGAGCGTGTTGAGAATGTGTACTCAGAGCCCGAGTTTCCCCACTATGACTGTGTTGCTAGAAGTAAACACAGAAACAAAAACAACAATGCAAACAAGATAGGATACGTCAAGATGAGACAAGGTACTTCTTTATAGTTCAGACCCTGGCACATTGGTTTGGTGTTTCACCTCGTACACACATACACACACAAACACAAATACACACACACACACACACACACACACACACACACACACACACACACACACACACACACACACAACAAAAGAAACTCTATGTCTGTCAAAGACAACTCAGCAGACGATATTGCGCCACGTCCTGTCAGTAACTGGATTAGATCTATAGGAATTTCTGTCAAAAACTGCCACGGTCCGTAGGCCTATTTTGACAACGAGACCTATCCCAGAGGTTTGGAGGTCACATGGAATGTATTACATCTTGCATTTTTATTCCTATACAGATTTCATTTTGCACAGGCGTTAATCTTTTTTCCCCCCCTAACTTTCTGCTTTAAAATTTAAAGTTGTTTTTGGACCCAAGCTTCCAAGCCAACAGGGACATCAACTCCTCGCTTAAAACGAAACACAAGAAAGGCTCAAAGCTCAGAAGGATACCTTCTACTCGCCGCACGGCAGTGAAGTATGACGTAACTTGGCGGGAAGGGAGACAAACGGCGAAACAGGACATTTTTACAATATTTTAAATCATGTATACACAAACAGGTGTTCTAGACGAGTGATTCATTTGTTCTTTTTATGCGCAGGACAAACGCAACACAAGCACACACAATCATACAGACATACCGACACACAGACAGACACAGCAACACACATAGACACACAAACATACACGTAGACAGACACACAGACAGACAGACAGACAGACAGACAGACACATGCACACCAACATGCACGCAGACAGACACACACACACACCGACATACACAGACATGCACAGCGACACACACACACAGACATGCACACGATACACGCAAACACACACACACACACACATACACACACAGACACACAGACATACACACGCGCACACACACACACACATACACACACACACACACACACGCACATACACACACCCATACATACATAATAAAAACGACACAAATTACCTTGAACGAGTCATGACAGGCGTTCTAGGATTTGATCTGGAAATAATAAACAGCAATAATAATGAGGCTGGACCAGCAACAAAATAAAATAAAACTTGAATTGACCATCATTCAAAGCCCCGAGATATTCAAACAGAGTGATTTCTCTTCACCTCGTTTGTACCCTCCAGTCTGTGGGAGACTCATTGGAAGAATCAAACCAACAACAAACTACACAACATTAAGCCCAAACTGGGTCCATGAAAATATTCGGGCCTCTCTAGAAAAGATGAAGTCATTTTTACTCGAATACGCATCGGACACACGTCAATGACACATAAATACCTCCTTCAGGGAGATGAGAAGCCGTTCTGTGTCGGATGCAACACAGATTTTACCATTAAACATATTTTAACAGAATGTCTAGACTTCGGAGAGACCCAAAGGAAATATTTTAACTGCAAAAAAGTGCAAGATCTGTTTTCCGTCGTTGATCCCAACAGAATCCTTGATTTTTTAAAGGTCGTCAGCCTTTATGGCAAATTATGAAACATAACTTACCATCCCCATTGATTCCAAAGCCAAGCTCATTAACTCTATCGTCATCCCCACCTCGACCTACCAGTGCCAGACATGGACCCAGACAAAAGCATGGAATGTAAGATAACCACCTGCGAGATGAGACATCTAAGGGGAGCCGTTAACAAAACCAGACGGGACATGATCAGACACAACAAGATCAGAGAAATGATGGGAACAACACCTGCTGTCCTCCAGTACATTCGAAGGCAAACAATCAGGTGGTATGGACATCTCACACGTATTGCACCTCACCAGCTTGCCAGTAAAGCCTACTACGGAAAAGTATCAGGGTACAAGACAAGAGGAAGACCAAGAAAGGCCTGGATCCAGGGTGGGAAGGATACCCTGAGAACATACAATATCCCACCCAGCCATGTCATCACACTTGCTAGAGACAGGGAGCTCTTTCTACCCTCCACGCCCTAAAGGAACAAGAGGACGGAGAAAGTAAAGTAAGTATGAAAAACGATAACTTTAAAAATGTTATTTTAAAAGTTACTTTAAAATAAGAATTTATGTATCTCAAATTTTTAGCATTTAAACATTTCAATTAGAAATATTGACCAAAATCAGGCCGTGCGGTGAACTCTTGCGAATAAAACCAACTTATTCCGTGCGCTCGTATGACCTTAGGCTCTGGCCACACTGCGTGCAGAGAGGACAGAACAGAGCGGAGCTGTTTGAGACGTTAACAATGGGTGGCCACACTGCAAGCAGAGCGGAGCGGGCGGTGCAATGCAACGTCATGTGGCATTATATTTTCACATCAGTTTCAGTTGCCCATGGATAAGAAATGATTGGCGTTATTTGTCCTGGTCGACGAGGGGACTCAACAGAAAAAGAAACAAGAAAGGAATGGGTGCACCCGATCATCTGACTTCAAATTCTTCCACTGATATCTGAATAAAAAGAGGGTATAGTGAAAGAAGTATCGAAATAATACGGGGAAGAGGCATCTAATTTCTTTCTTAAATTTCTTATTGATCTTCTCTCATGCTTTATCCTGTTGTGGTGAATGGGAAATAGGAACATTATACAATGTATTAATCGTAGAATCCTCAGCGTGTTTAAAAGCAAATCAACGATAATATCTTGGTTTTGCAATATACAGAGAGTTTTAATCACGTAACTAAACAGACGTACACAAGGGGGCTATCGTGGCCCAGAGGTTAAGGTGTTGGCCTCTCATTCAAAGGTCCCGGGTTCGAATCCGGGTAGCAACGGAAACATTTCCTTCTCTAAAATTGTCTCCTTTCACCTTGCTCTCTAGCAATGTTCTGTTGTATGCTTTCATTTCCACTTTCTGCCCCCACCCCCTCACCTCCTTTGCCCCTTCCTCTGGGCTCCTGACTCTTT
>NW_004797635.1:335283-337915 GCF_000002075.1 Aplysia californica | reverse complement strand
TTTCTGCAGCCTTTCTACTGCTACTCCTTGGCTCCTCCTTACTGCTGTCTTTCTGCCACACCCCTGATCTTCTGGTAGGAAAGATCTACACCTAGCCTTACAAATTTTAACGATGAATACACGTACTAGTACATGTATTTAAAAACTCGTGTTAAACTTTCCCTTGTGACATCTGTACAGGAAATTGTATTTTTCATACTTGTATTCACTTATTTTTTTAAATTATACCAAATAAATAGTGTTTTCTAAGTTGGTATCAAACTTTAATTTGTATTAATTTTAAGAGTTAAAGTAAACCATATACAGCACTTAAACTACAGCTCCTTCTATTGCTGTTTTAAGTAAATCTACTTTTGGGCATTACCCTGGTAAAACAACTGTGACAACTCTGGACTCGTTGAAGATTTTTAAAAAGTGATCTTAATGTGGTTTTGTAGCCTGGTCAATTGTCTTTATCAACACAGTGTAGTGATAACTGAAACAAAGACCAGGCTCCTAATCTTTTCGAATATTTTCTTCAAAACATGTATCTGGATCTAATCTGTATAAATTCTTATCAATCTTATTCTTACCAGTGAAAAGAACGAGGGGTTCCTTTGTGGGCTTTCGTAGTGTATTAATAGACACAGCAGTGTTGCGCCATCCTTTCTTGTCTAGTTAATAATAATAATAATAATAATAATTGATAGCATTTGTATAGCGCATATCCCCGCTCAACAGCAGGCTCTATGCGTTTTACACTATATTATTACCCCAGCAGACCATAGAACACTCCGAAACATTCTCAGCTTCCCGGGAAGCATACAGTCGATTAAGCGCTCAAACACTAAGAAAATGACAAGATCTTTCGCTGTCTATAGCCGGGTACCCATTCCCACCTGGGTGAAGTGAGGAAATTCGTGTAAAGTGCCTTTCCCAAGGACACAACGTCGGGCCCTTGACGGGATTCGAACCCACGACCTTACGGTTGCGAGTCCGAGAGCCTAACCACTAGGCCACCGACACTGTTTTCTTCAGTTTTCCACTTCCAGACTAATCAGACGTTTGCTGGTGATAAATTTGCTGTGAGAAAATCTCTAAGGCTGTAAGAGGTTAATCCAGAATGGGACAAGATGTTTCACATGCTTGCACTTTTAAGAGAATCTCTTTGGATTTAAACACAACGTTAGAATCTAATAATTAAAAAATAATAATTATGAAGATAATTTCTATAGCGCCCACTCCCGCGTGAACACAGCTCTTGGTGCTTTACATAAATGTATGTACGAACAATATTCACGCACGCACACACACACACACACACATACACACACACACACACACACACACACATCTACTTGCTCATCACACGTGCACGCTTACACATCGTTACGAAATGAGCACATAATAAATACATAATAAAATAATATACACAATGCAATTCAGAAAATACATAAATTTATATATAGTATGAAGGACAGCATCGAAATGTGACTCCGCCAACATACTAAATAAATTATTGTATATTATCATGAATGCTTAATTTTTTTTCTGGCGCTCATATGACCTTGTGCAGTTGCGAGCGCCGTAAAACCTCTACTAAAACAAACAAACTTTTTTTTTCTTTGTGCGGAGAAATTGGCTTCTTTGTATTTTTTAAACATGTCAATCTGAATCTACAGTTTTCAAAGTTTAGGTAAGCGCTATCTTGAAACCGATATTTCTTTACAAAATGTCGCACAAAATACAACTACATGTATTTGGCACACTTCTGGCTAAGACAGAATTTGTAAAGGAACAGAATAAAACTCTTATAATCTTATAAATTATGAATATGAACAGTAGGCCAAGGGAATCTGTTGCAGGCCTGATCCTATCATTGTTGAGTTATGGTTAGGTCCTCAGAAAATCTGTCAACACAAACCCGAACCCTGAACAAGAATCAGAACATTGGGAGAAATCACAGATTGAGAGAGGCATAAACAGATATCCTGAGAGATTATATCTGATAAGATTTTGTACAAATAACATTAACATGGACGTGGGACAGAGCTCCTTGGTTCGAGTTTGTGGCTGGTCATTCAGTGTTGGACAATTCGCGTATTCTGTAGTGGCTGAAGGACTATAGACAATAACGGACGTGTCTCAAGCTTGCCTGCTTTGTAATCCAAACTGACCACTCGAAGCTGAAAACAAATGGACATTGGCACGGTTGTTTAGTTGGGTGGTTACTGAGAATGAGATCAGTATGAGATAGCTGAGAGGTAGGGAAGAGGTTTTGATAGAAGGAAGGGGAAGGATGAGGAGAGATATGTGAAGGAGGGAGGAGAAGGGGAACGATTGTTGAGGTAAGAGGAGTGGAGGAGGGAGATAAGGAAAGTATTTCAGACAGTACAAGTGAGAGGTATTTGGAGGATTGTTGTTTGGAGTGAGAAAAAGAAAAGAAAGTAGAGGAAAAAGGGTTAAGCAAAAATGGAGAAAGAAAGAACTGTCAAGGATACTGTGCTGTGAGTGTCTTCTGTGCGTGCGATGTGTGTGCTGGGGGTATATGTCTTGTAAAGGGAATGGAATATATATGTGGGTGTGTGTAGGTCTCTGTCTCTCTCTCTCTCTCTCTCTCTCTCTCTCTCTCTCTCTCTCTCTCTCTCTCTCT
>NW_004797635.1:308009-335183 GCF_000002075.1 Aplysia californica | reverse complement strand
AAATATTTGTGATTGAAAGAGGTGGGGTCACCTGATTTCAGAGGTAAATTTAGTGAGAAAACGGCCGCCAAAGTTTGATAACTTCAATAGCTTGAGAGCCTTTAAAACTGAAAAATCACATATTGCGTGCATGTAATGAACGTTTTTCAGTATGGACGTAAAAGGTGTTTAGCGCGAAAAAAATTCAATAAAAGTTCCCAAACCTGCGGAAAACGCCAGTTTTTTTCACTTTCATTATTTTGACGAGCTCCTGATTTCACCACACTGCCTCACAATTAGAGTAAATCATTCAAGGAAAATATTGCATACACACTCTTTCTTACTAATAAAAAGGAAAAAAATGAGACTCATGTATATGACAAAAGCGCTTTAATTAAAAAAAACAAAAAACAAGTCACAGTGGAATTCTGATAAAGTCAACAACCCGGACATAAAAAAATGTTGAATTTGAGCAAGGTTGATGTTATCCATCGTACTACAAACACTGGCCATTGAACATTGAAGATGACAGCTGCAGAATTACAAAGTACCTGGTAATAAACAAGATGTAATCTCAATTTCAGAGAGTATAATTCTGAAGTTGTCACCAAAACAAGAGATAATGAAAGAACAAAGTATATATATGTAATTGAAGGTGTGTACACCACTTGCTCAGGCGAAATATCTCTTCTTGAATGGAATTCATCTTAGGATTTAGCCCCAAATTGTTGACTTTACGCAAGGGTAACACTCAAGCGGTTGACTGTATCAGAAACACAATTACTTTAAT
Organism: Aplysia californica; assembly: GCF_000002075.1. NCBI lineage: Eukaryota > Metazoa > Mollusca > Gastropoda > Aplysiida > Aplysiidae > Aplysia > Aplysia californica. The sequence continues at coordinate 334,414 of NW_004797635.1, read as the reverse complement.
AAAGAAGGTAAGAAACGGGACAACAGTGAGATGCTGACTGTAAGCAAGAGTTGACTTTATCAGGATTCCACTGTATCTCTGTTATTACCGATCATTTGTGCTTGAAAAAAAAAGTGAAATTAGTTATCATCAACAAATTACCTCACCACTTATAAATTGTACAGAAAAACTCTTTGTTTGCAGTAGGTATGACTTCTCTCGAGCATTCTGATTGTTGTTATTGTTGTTGTTGTTGTTGTTGTTGTTGTTGTTGTTTGTATAGCACTGCTTCTGAAATTTGAGAGGGGGAAAAGCTCCAAAGGGGGAGAGGGAGCACGGGAGTCTTTGAGGATATTGGTTGCCGAATGCATTCAAACCATTAACTCAACATACCTTATTGCCCTAAATCGCCGCGCCGTATGAAGAAAGCAAACCGCTGGGCCTGAGAAAATCTGAAAGGACCACGTTTCTTGATCATGAAAGAGAGGTGATCATCCTTTTTCCACGGCTAGTAGACAAAATGAGAATGTACCAGAACATGTGTCAACATCGAAATTATGAAAACTGGTCACACCAAAAATCTCATTACTTCTTGTTCCAAGGAAACAATTTTCTACACTTTGGTGCATTATATAGATGTTCGTCCTTTGCTGGCGAAGATGATCTTGAGTTCCTTCACTGGTGGCAGGGGCGACTCGTGGGGCTAAAATGTGGGCGTGCACAATAATAATTAAGCTATCGCATGCTGAAGATAGTCAAGGGCATAGTAAATGAGACAGTGTATAATTTTAGGATCTTTGGGTTGACGAGGGAGGGCCTCGTGCTTTTATTTTCACTCTTTTTACTTGTCGCTTTGATTTCTAGTACTAAATTCGTTAGTTAGCTAAACGTCAATTTCGTTCATCCTGTATAGGAACTGAACACTCAAGTACATGTAATAACTTTCACTACTGCACAACAAAATCATTCAAAGGTACAACTCATAGGACAGTCACGTTCACCTCCCTCAGGTTCACGGTTACAGAGTCACTTAAAATAGTGGCAAGACAAACAATGAACCAATCACAATTCACTTGAGCACTCCGCTGGACTGCTCCGGGGCTCACATAATACTGGCAAAGAATAGCGTAGGGTCTATCGTGTTTATTTTTAGACTGCCTACTGTGGGCTATGTTTCGGCACTCTTCGGCAGGAGCACATTTGAGATGTGCCGGCTTATTGATATTAATGTATCGCCAAACTCGCTGCGAGTGTCGTCATCGCTTGGGTTATCCCCAAGAGCGATTTATAGGTCAGGTTACAGTGTTGAATATATATCCTTTTCTGTTTAGCTAAAGCGCGTGCACTTTGGCATGGCATAATAGATGTTTTACCGCGCTATAGACATAAAAATGATAGCTATGGCACCAGTGAGGACCTTTGTTTCGATATAATATTTGGCTAGTGTTTGTTTCTTGTTTCTTTTATTTTATTATTGCGGGTGTTTTACGTCATAGAACATTACCAAATTTGGGCGGCACTGCACGACCGTGCTCTATGGACGAACCGCGCCTGACTGGTGAGATGGGGTGTGTGCAGAGATGGCTGATCAGGCCGATCTTCTCAAGGAAATTTCTCTTGCAGTGGGGGCTGGGAGTGTTTTGTTTTTGTTAGTTTTGTTTGCTTGTTGTTGTTGTTGTTTTTTTGTAAGAGTTTTAGCGCACTCACACCTGCATAAGGTTGTATGAGCGCGTAGAACACATCAAACCTATTCAGTTGATAGGAATTTTTGAATTTTCCTGGTGGCGGCCGAAGCCTACTCTTATCGATTTTTCGACCACCAAAGGATCTTTAACTTGCACAACCTGCACTTGGGACCTCCGAGATTTTTTCGCCCTTGTCCGAGAAGGCTAGGTGTAAATTTTCCTACCAAGGACAAGAGGTGTGGCTGAAAGACAGCAGTAAGAAGAGGCCAAAGAGTAGTAGTAGAATGGCTGCAAGAGAATCAGGAGCCCAGAGGAAGGGGCAAAGGAGGTGAAGGGTTGGTGACAGAAAGTGGAGACAAAAGCAGAAGACAGAACATTGTTAGAGAGCAGGAAAGTATGTGAAAGGAGAACATTTTCAGAGAAGAAAATTTTCAGTTGCTATCCGGATTCGAACCCGGGACCTATTGGAAGAGAGGCAAACACCTTAACCTCTACGCCACGAGAGCCCCCAGGGGATGTTAGTGGCTGTACTAGACTAGATGATAGGGCTCTCTCGGTCTTTTTTTCAACTGCCGTCTCCATATTATATCGTGCATATATTGTATAGGTTTATAATGGAATCTACGCTTCCCTGGCCAAGCGAAACTCTGCGTTTTAAAGTACGCCCCTCCCACCCAAATCCCCCTTTTTTTCTTTTTTGCGCACTAGTTGGCCGTCAATATTAGGCTGAAAATATTATTATTATTATTATTATTATTATTATCATTATTATTATTATTATTATTATTATTATTATTATTATTATTATCATTATTATTATTATTATTATTATTATTATTATTATTATTATTATTATTATTATTTTTATTATTATTATTATTACTGTTGCTATGACTGGTATAGTAGGAGTCGGGCCTTCGATATGAACGTGTCTTGTTTGTTTTGGTAAGTGGTTTACTGCAGGAAACATTTTTTTTTTTTACATTTTAGTAGGTATTAGTTTTGAATTTTGCCCAAGTAGCAGTCGAGGCCTACTCTTATCGATTTTGGACGACAAAGGGGTCTTAAACGTGCGCAACTTCCACTCGAGACCTCCAAGATTTTACCCCTTATCCATCCGTGAAGGCGACATGTTAGATCTTACCTACCCAAGATCATGGGTGTGGCTGAAAGAAAGCAGTAAGAAGGAGCCAAGAAGTAGCAGTAGAAAGGGAGCAGAAAGAGCCAAGAGCCCAGGGGAGGGGGCAACTTGGGGGTGGGGGTGGGGGGGGGGGGGGGCAGAAGTTGAAGACAAAAACAGACGACAGAGACAGAATAATAGTTAAGCAGCAGGAAATGAGGTAAAGGAGACAATTTTCCAGAAGACAATTTTTTGTCACTGTCAGGTTTCGAACCCGCGATCCATTGAATGGGGGGCAAACACCGTAACCTCTAGACCATGAGAGACCCCTGATGCGAGTGTCTATGCTAGCTCTAGTGCTCCTCTTTCAATATGATTTAGTACCTCACAGAAGTAATGAACCATTTCTGATTTTTTAATTATCATCCAAAGTTATATTTAGCTTACTTTTTACAGATAAGCTGTGGAAAAGTAGATCTACATGTATAATCAGAAAAAAATTATGAAAGGGACGGCAAACATTTCTGTTGTCTATACATACAACTATTCGTATGTTAAGTCTGACAGCTTTTTTGCTTTCAGAGAGCCGAATTACTTTTTTAAAATATCAGTTTCATGTCTGTGATAATCAATATTTCAAGAACAAAGATGATGTGTTTTAGCGCGTTCTTTTTGCTGACGTGCGAAATTGGTCATTTGGCCATTTTCACGATTATATAATCTAATGCTTGCAAAAGAAGAAAAAAGGATAAACCTATTCCCTGCATTACCATGAAAAACTTTACGAAGCTTTCACTTTTCACGGTTATACAGTTTCAAGAACAAATCCGCTAAAATTTGCTTTTCTTTTTCTATTTTTTTTTTTAGGTTAGAGAGTAAACATTATTCCTTGGAAATCCATTTTCATATAATTTCGTTTCTTTGCCACATCGGAATTTTAACCCCGAGGATTTCTTTAGTCTCTGCATGCCTCAACATTGTCTCTGAGTGGATGAAAACATTATAAACGAGCATGTATGTTCGTTGTCATTTTGTGTGGCTGTTCAAAGTTTAGCTTTTTTTGCTCGCTTTGCAATCTGTCTGATTGTTCTAGTTTTGAATGAATTCAATATTTAATAACTTTTTGAAATATCATCTGATTGTAATGATTTGAACAGCGAATTTCATCGTTTCTGCAGCTCTTCTGATTCAATAACAAAATTCTTTTTTCAAACGCTTCGAAATAGTTTACTCTGGGGAACATACTTTATCACAGATGTAATGATATAAGTGATTACCAACCGGTACGATATTACCTCACTCCCATGATAGATGTGATCAAATTAAGCTCTCCTAGGGAAGCTAGAAAAGTAAACTTTTCAGGGGAGTTTGAAACACGTGCTGTTGGCCTTCTTTCCCAAATTGCTAGCAAACAAAGATAGCGCTACTGTAAATTAAATGAGTTAAAGGTAAAAAAATAATAATAATGTTGACAAAAATTATCTTTGGCAAGAAACATTTATGGCAATAATAGACTGTCAACATTCAAAGAGTGACACGATAATCGATTAGCGCTCAGAGAGTAATTCTGATTCGATTATAAGTCTGGATCTGTTTACAGGTCAATGATGCTCTAATAAGACTGAGAGAAGATGACTAAAAAGCTCTAAAAAATTATTTAAATACCCAATTATAGACAAAATATCGCCCAACAAGTATGTCATTTTGTTTCTTGCGGAGGTAAAACTAATCCCGTTATTATACGGCACATACAACTGTAGTAAATGGGGTAAAATGGCGAGATCACGAAGCCTTTTTTCTGTCTCTTGTAATGGAGAGTAGCCGCAAAATGGCGTCTTTTGTTGTCGTCTGTAAAGGAATGGAGCCTTGGTGAGAAAATGATTAACCCAATCATCTGCTCTGCGGATAACACGAGCGAAGCAAAACAAAATTTAAAATCAATCTCTCAAAGATAGTCTGACTTATTTTAAAATAGTCGTGTTTCTTGAGTTTAACTTTTGCCCTTAAGGTTTAACTTTCATAATAGTCTGAGAGTAGGTTCATTTGAATAAAATGGTGATGCAATGCGAATTCTCAGTTCTTTTTTAAATCAAGGTTTAAATGTAAGAGCTTCTCTGCAGAAGGGCAGTCGGAACAGTTACATACTTTAGACTTCTCTTTTTCTTTGCGAAGCTCCAATGCCTTAACGCGATTAATAAAATCTGGGACACTCTATGACATCTTGGTAGTCTGACATTACACGTACGCAAAGGCAGGTTGGTTGGGGATTGTAATCTTGCAGTTGTGCCTTTTGCATGCCATTTCACAATGTAAAATTTAAAAAAAAAAGAAATGAATAAGAAATAGGATTTTTCTTCCTCTGTGAGCTATGATATTGTTAGCTACATTCACTCTGTCTTCAATGGAAAGTTTCAACGTCTCATGGCGACACGACCCCAACGTTTTTGCAGATCTGGAAATTGACAAAGAGACTACCGCTGGCAACGTCAATTTTGCCAGATCTGTGCTCAATTTTATGACAGTTCCTGTCGCGCTGTCTGGTTTTGGCGCTAATCTCCTGAATTTAGTGATTTTTTGGCGTCAAGGGTTTCGGGAAAGTGTCAATGTTTCTTTCTTTTGCCTGACGATCTCTGATCTCATCACACTAATAGCCCAGCTCGTCAAGTGTGTAGCTGTAGCCGATCAGGAACTGTCTTTCGTGTACGCCACTCCCGAGGTCTGGTTCTTGTGTGAGTTGATAATACACTCGAGTTAAGCTATTTGCTCATGTTTGTATGTATTATCATTGTTGCTTCTGTTATTGTTGTTATGGTGGTGGTGGTCCTTCCTGTAATTGTTGCTATTGCTGTTGCAGGGTGTTGTTGTTGTTGTTGTTGTTGTTGTTGTTGTTGTTGTTGTTGTTGTTGCTGCTGCTGTAGCTTTTGCTTTTGCTGTTTTTATTGTTGTTGCTGCTGCTGTAACTGTTGTCATTGATTTTTTTATAACTTAGTGGTACATGTACAAAGACGGAAAAACCTCAAAGGAAAGACATTTTGTATAACTAAAGAAACGGAAAAATCGGCTACCGAACAGGCTAGATTAAGAGACTAGATTTGAAGAGAAACAACAGGCACCGGAATCTTCAGTGTTGTTGAGCCGCTATTTCTTGTCAGCGAATGTAGGTCTGATTAAGTTATCAGGTACCAGTAAAGGCCCAATACAATCTCATATCAGCAGGACCTTAAAACAAAATCTCTGTGCATTTTAGAGTATAATCCAGTTTGTTTTAAGAGGTAAGCCACTTTCTCTCTCTCTCTCTCTCTCTCTCTCTCTCTCTCTCTCTCTCTCTCTCTCTCTCTCTCTCTCTCCCTCTCTCTCTCTCTCTCCCTCTTTCTCTCTCTCTATCTCTGTGTCTGTCTGTCTGTCTGTCTGTCTGTCTGTCTGTCTGTCTGTCTGTCTGTCTGTCTGTCTGTCTGTCTGTCTATGTCTTTGTCTCCGTTTCTGTTTTGCTCTCTCTCTCTCTCTCTCTCTCTCTCTCTCTCTCTCTCTCTCTCTCTCTCTCTCTCTCTCTGTATCTCTGTGATATTTTTTAAACAAAAAGAATCGCTACCATGAGTGACAAAACCTCTGTAGTCCAATCCTGCGTGTCTCAGAGATGTGCAAGGGAGCACAATAGTGTTGGGGTGGTTGGGGGGGGGGGGAGGCGGAGGGGAACTGACCGACGAGTAATTCTTTTCATCACCATGGTAACAGAGATATATTTGGGTGATGCACTGTTTGAAACCTCAACTAAGCGAAGAAAAAAGAATTACTTTCTGCAAGTGCTTTAGAGCAAAACGTCCTGAAAATTGATGCATTCAATGACGACATCTATCTATCTATCTATCTATCTATCTATCTATCTATCTATCTATCTATCTATCTATGTGTATATATTATATAAGTATGTGCAGTTTGTTTGCTTATTTCTTTGTTTGTTTGGCGGAGATTAGAGAACTTTGGGGAGAGGGTGTTGTTCTTTTGTGTTTCAGGCGGCCTTCAAGATGTTTAAAATGTTGTCGACTATGACGTTAAACGTTTAAGATACTCAAACAGTTGATGATATTTAAACCAAACATTGATAACATGCCATTCAGCTATTATTGATGTCATAAAATCTTCTTCTGAAAGCGGCAAACTAAAAACAGACATCGATGGTCATTTTTGGTTTGCTACTCATTTATATCTGCTCAGATGCTCTAAAAAAAGTCAATTTTTATTATCTTGATGTTTTCTCATTACTAATCATGAAGTGGTTTCGGTAGTCTAAATGATAGCATTTGTATAGCGCAAATCCCAGCTCAATAGCAAGCTCTATGCGCTTGGAATAACATCAAGAGGCTAGCCCAGGATAGAGAAAAGTGGGGGGTGTTTGTCCGTGGCCTATACCCTGGTGCAGGGTGAGAAAGGCAATGATGATGATGATGATGCGCTTCAAAATCTATACTATTACCTCAGCAAACCTGAGAGCATTTTAAAACAACCTCAACTTCCTGGGAAGCATACAGTACAAGCAGTCATTTATAGGCGCTAAAACACTAACATACTGACAAGATCTTTCTCTGTCTGTGGCCGGGTACCCATTCCCACCTAGGTGAAGTGAGTATGGTTTGTGTAAAGTGCCTTTCCCAAGGACAGAACGTCGGGCTCGCGGCTCGAACCCCCGAACCCGCAACCTTACTATTACAAGTCCGGTACCTTAATATCAAGCTGTCGGATTGTTCTTAAACGCCTCGGGTTTCGAGATTTTGTCTGGTCCGGTGTTATGTCTTTGTACTTTTACACAAATTATCGTCCCATAATTTGGATCCCTCCTTTCAAAGAAGGGCGTTGCATTCGGAGATCCCTCCTTTTAAATAACCTTACAGGTTGCAAGGTACGATAAACTTATACAGTTTAGAGTATTTTGCCCCTACCATGATATTACATGTTATTTATTATGTTACCTATAGTCTTATTTTCATTTCCACTAATGTATTGTTTCAGCTTTCTGAATTATTTGCGGACATGCTATGTTTCCTATTGTCTTATTTGTTATCTCCACTATATATTAAGTTAAATAACCTAATAGTATTGATAGGGGCATAAAAACTGTATCATTTCACCATTTTCACATATATAATCATTTATATTTATTATTGCTTCAGCTGACTAAATTTTTTGTGGCCTTGGTATGTTTCCTTTTGTCATATTTCACCATTTCCACTAATAAAAAATACATTAACGCTGACTGGATCATCTATGGTCATGTTATATTTTTACTGTCTTATTTTGTCCTTTTCGGTATAATATATTATGTAAATTTTGGATTGTTTCTGCAGACTCAATTATTTGCGGCAATGTTTATGTTTCCTATAGTCTTATTTTGTCATCTACACTACATGTATATTAAATTATAAGTATATTTTTTTTCAGGTTACTGAATTACTTGCGACCATGTAATATTTGCTTTTATCTTATTTCATCATCTCCTCTGTCTCTATATTTGACATAATGTTTCAGCTGACTTAATTATTGGCGGCCATGTTATATTATTTCCTGTTGTCTTATTTTGTCCTCTCCGCCATATATTATATAATATTATTGTTTCAGCTGACTGGATGATCTACGGGCTTGCCCTCAACAGCTCGTGTACAGCTGTGTTCATCACCTTAGAGAGATGTCTGTGCACCGTGCTGCCGCTCAAGGTCAAGGACATTATCACACCGCGTCGTTCCGCCTTCGTTCTCGGCGCCATCTTCGCCTTGTCGATGGCTAGCATCTCCCCCATACTTTCCGTCATCCATCTCTTGTGGAAATACGACCCGCTGACCAATACGACCGTTCCTAACACACACTTCGCCAGTGAACGACCAATGAATTTGATTGTAACAAACCTGCTGGTAGCCAACCTACAAGCTACGTCGTTCGTGTTTCTCTTGGCGGCTACCGGAACTCTTATCGTCACTCTGAGAAGCAAGTCAAAATGGCGACAACAAGTGTCGGCCTCAAACCAAGCAGAAACTCTCTCCTGTAGGGATCATCGAGTGGTCAAGATGGTGGTCATCGTGTCCAGTGTCCTCCTCGTCTGCTACGCCCCCGCTCAGTCCATCCCTCTCACCAGTATGGTGGTTCCGGAGTTCCATTACCGCCGTCGCTATAGCAACCTGTACGGCGCCTCATGGGCGTTGGCGTACTTCCTGTATGCTGTCAACTCCAGTGTAAACCTGGTCATTTATTACAACATGAGCTCTAAGTACAGACGCACGTTGAATGAACTTCTCGGAAAGTCCTAGGAGACCTCTTCTGGCCCCTAAATGATTAAAACGATATTTTTTTAAACTTTTGTATTTCTTTCATTTCTTTTTCTTTAAGAATTATTTGATGGTGGTTTTGCTTCGGTTCATTCCTGCTGTTGCTTCATTTTGTTTTGAATTGTTGTTTTGATATGTTTCTGTATGTGTGTATATGTGTGTGTGAGTGTGTGAGCGTGTGTTATGCGTGTACGTGTGTGTGAGTGAGTGGAGGAAGGTAGATAGAGAGAGGGAGGGGGAGAGAGAGAGAGAGAGAGAGAGAGAGAGAGAGAGAGAGAGAGAGAGAGAGAGAGACAGACAGACAGACAGACAGACAGACAGACAGACAGACAGACAGACAGACAGACGGACAGACAGACAGACAGACAGACAGACAGGCAGACAGAGACAGAGGCAGAAAGAGAGACGGAGAGAGACACATATTTTCTTTTGCTGTTACTCTTGTTGTTGTTGTTGTTATTGTTGTTGTTGTTGTTGTTGTTGTTGTTGTTGTCGTCGTCAGTGTTGTTGTTGCTGTTGTTGCTGTTGTTGTTGTTGTTGTTGTTGTTGTTGTTGTCGTCGTCAATGTTGTTGTTGCTGTTGTTGTCCTGGGTAAAAAAAAAAGGGGGGGGGGGGAAGGGGTTGCAGGAGATTATACACGGATGTGAGCCGAGTGTTGCTCTTGTCAGCGCACTCAGAGTTGATACAACAATCACATACCAGCACATGTACAGAATTCACTCAAATCTCGATTTTGTTTTGTTTTGTTTTAGTACGTGTTTTACGGCCAAATAAGTGCCGAAGATTAGAAGTTGTCGCAAGGGAGTAACAGGCACAAAAAGAAGGAGGGGAGGTAAAGACGATAGATATTTGATAGGGTAGAAGAAGTAAACCACACCAAAGCACGGGCAAATCACCATCATATATCGATAGATTTTGCGTCCCAGAACCTTCCTGCGAAATGGGAAAATCCGATAAGTAAAACTAATACAAATTTGTCAAGACACTGTGGAATCAGGCGCTCGTTAATTTTTGAGCATTTGGAGTCGTTGGTATCATCTTAAAATTTAGAACATGTTCATTTGCCTTTATTTCGATGAATAAAATACCTATTTACCTTGAATGGAGTCAAGATATTAGTGATTGAAGGTGGTGGGGGTCGTCTGGTTTCGGAGGTCAAATAAGCGAGAAAATGACAGCCAATGTTGGGTGACTACAAAAGCTTGAGAGTTCTTAGAAACAGCAAATTTACAGTTTTATTGTGCCTTTATTCAATGTTCTTAAGTAAAATCCTCACAGAACTGTGTAAACTGCCGGAGATAAAGAGTTAAGCAAAATCCATACCGAACTGTGTTTTTAATAGACATAAAAAGAGCTGAGCCAAAAACAATATCCAACAAAAATTCGAAAAAAATAGGCAAACAGGCGCTAAAACAGTTTCTTCGATTTTATTATTTTTAAGAGCGCCTGATTTCACCATGATGCCTGACAAAGTGGTATCAATTACGTATTTTACCCATTAAAGAAAGACCCCCCCCCCCCCCACTTCTCTCTTAAAACACTCTCACATTCTCATATAAACAACGTAACTCTTGGAGTGAGGGAATTTGGGAAACCAACGCAATTTTGAAATAAGAACAGTGATTGCCTTTTTCTGATTGGTCTCATCTCGGCCAATAGAAATGGCGTTGCTATAGAACTTCCTGTTGGGCTAAGAAAAGGACCGGGATATATGGATCCGGCAAATTGTCAACTTCTCTTTTTTCTTGGGGGAGGGGGGGGGGGTCTGCAAGTGTTTCACGGCGCTCGCAACTACATAAGGTCATATTATAAGAGCGCGGGACACATTGAACCTTTTCAGTTGGTAGGAAACTGAATTTTTCCCGGGTGGTGGCCGAAATCTTATCGATTTTGGAACACCAAGGAACACCAGACTGTGAGACTGAAGAAATAGCGTGTGAGAATGAGAGAGAGAAAAAGAGAGAGAGAGATAGGGAGAGAAAAGAGAGAGAGATAGAGGGAGAGAGGAAGAGAGAGAAAGAGAGAGAGAGAGTGAGAGAGAGAGAGTGAGAGAGAGAGAGAGAGAGAGAGAGAGAGAGAGAGAGAGAGAGAGAGAGAGATAGAATGGAAATGTTTTTCTATCTGTATAGAATTAATGTTTTAATGAATGTTTCTAGTTACTCACGTTTCAACTTTATTGTGACCGTTCGTGAATTTTTATTGCATTGGGTTTTTTTTAGTGAACACATTTTCAACCTCACTGCGAGACTATTTTTCTCATATAAAATTGTACACATATGCATTTATATTATTTGTATAATACGTTGTTTTATGTACGCACTTGTCGATTAATTTTTAAGACGTGATGTCTTTTTCGTTGTAATGCGCATTGAGCATCTTTTAGAAAATGGAAATGCGCAGTATAAATGCTATTTATTATTATTACTATTATCTTTAACTTGCGCAACTTGCACACGGAACCTCCGAGATTTTTTGCCCCTTGTTCGAGAAAGAAAGGTGTACATCTCACCTACCATACGATCAGGAGTGTGGCTGTAAGACAGCTGTAGGAAAAGGTCAAGGGGAAGCAGTAGAAAGAGTCAGGAGCCCAGAGGAAGAGGCACAGAGGGTGTGGGGGTGGGGTCAGAAAATGGGGGCGAAAGCAGACGACAGATCATTGTTAGAGAGCAGGAAAGGATGTGAAAGGAGAAAATTTTAGAGAACAACATTTTCCGACGCTATCCGGATTCGAACCCGCGACCTATTGTATGAGAGGCGAACACATTAACATCTAAGCCACGAGAGCACCCCCACCCCCACCCATCCCAATAAATTATAGAATATGTTTACCTTCTCATTTGAAAAGAAAGTAAGTACCATTTGACCATTAAAACATAAACAGTTTATGTAATATACAACCGGTACCAATTTTATGCGCTACTGAAGATCGAATTATCTAATAATTACAATAATAGCATTCATGTATATTCTAGAGGATTTTTTTTGCCTTTTTCTTAATTGTGACATTGTAAGCCAACGTAAGAAAGTATACTGAGTTCATTTTCAAATTTTTCTGAATTTGAAATCCATTTTTGATGCCATAAGCCCTAAGTGCGTTACAGGATGTAAAATTGGTTGACAGCAGCATCTGAATATACGGAGTTCTCCCTCTCTCTCGTTGTTGTTACCCTTCATTTCGTCTCCAGTAAGAAAAGTGGGCAAAATAAAGGGAAAGAACCGTTGCGTATTGGCTAGTAAAGATGTTTCTTCTTTTACGTCTCTTTGAATGCACTCTGGTTGATGAAATCCAAGAGGAAAAAAATCATTGTCAGGAAAAAGTCCTAGCTTTATTGTTGTTTTAATAACGCATTGAGGTCGTTCGTTCTGGATTGAAGACAGTCTGTTTTCGGACACGTTGATAAGGAAGCATAACTTTGTTTTGCGTAGTGTAGGTTTTTCTCTTCTACCTTATTATAGTATACTTTTGATCTGACATATAAAAAGGCAGGTAACAACGTGCATACTATGAATTATTAGATAGGCAAATTCGTAATTCAAAGTTGTATATGGCGGTTCGAAATTTGCCGAAATAGTGGTCTTCTGCAGTAAAGACAAGTCCCCTACCCTAGAATTACAAAGTTCTATATGCTCAGTAGGCAACTTAGTTTTGATAAATTTGACGTAAAACCTTTTGAGTTTCACAATATATCAAGCTTTTTCGAAAGCAATTCTTTGAATATCTTTATAATGACTGCGCATGTTCTTACGATTGGTAATGACTCCGAACATTCTTACGATTTTGATAGAGCAGACAGAACATTGGCATTACATGTAATTGGTTTCTTGCCTCATTGTCTAAGTAACTCAAAACGGCCAAAAATGTTAGATGAACCTTGTACTTCTGAGGTAGCATAGTGTGAAACCACGTCTTTGAAGAGCAAAAAGAAAATAATTACAATTTCCCTGTGAATTGTAAAATTTTCCATCTGGGCTACATACGGTACGTTCAGAAACAGTGCCGGTGGCTTCTTAAATGAATCACCATTTCAATATTATTCTTAATACCGCGTGGCGGGGTGGGGGGGGGGGGTTCTTAGCAAGTGAAATTGCAATAATCACGAGGTATATATTATGTATTGTATCAATTTGACATATTACTAATTTTATGTTCCTTTCAACACATCGTGTGTAGATGGAATCTCTGCCAAATGTTTTCTGTTTAATAAGGAGAAAGGAAATATTCATATTACGTTGATGATAAATGGAAAGAAAACAAAATTCAAGTTCCCTTGCAAATTTCATGATGTACATAATATTCTGATTATAGATCTATATGAATTAATATCTATAGGGAATAGATCTATACATTGCATTTTTGGGCATATGGAGTTATCAGTATCATTTTAAACTGTACTCCAAATCTATCTAGAACAGAAGTCAACATATTTGTGATTGCACGAGGTGGAGGTTGCCTGATTTCAGAGGTAAAGTAAACTACAAAATGGCCGCCAAAGTTTGGTCACTTCTTGCGCTTGAGAGTCCCTGGTAACGGAAAATCTGCAGTTTTTTAGCCTTTTTTCAGCGTTTTTCAGTAAAATCCACACAGAAATGTGTTATTAAACGGACATAGATGTTGAGCCAAAAAAAAATAATAACCCCAATAATTTGAGAAAAACTTCCAAACCGGTTTTTTCGATTTCAGTATTTTGATGAGCGCCTGATTTTACAAGGACGCCTCACATAATGTTATTACAGTCTGATTTCCTCGAACTGTCATTTCCATTTTAAATTATTTAAATTATTCGAGCTGTCCTTTCCATTTTAATATTCTCAAACTCTTATTTCCTTTCTGATGGCCTCGAGCTGACATTTACATTCTAAGTTTCTCGTGCTGTCATTCTGATTTCCTTGAGCTGTCATTTTCTTGGAGTAACTATATAGGGAGAGGCCGTGACGTTGCGTCGTCCCCTCAACAGTTTTCCAAGCAAGTTGAAGCCGAAGGAGGGCGGAGCTTATCGGGGCTGCTGCCATCTTTGTAAGTTCAAAACAATGCAGCTTACGCGGCGTTAATCTCTTTTCAAAACATGCTGCTCGGACTCTATTGTTTCTCGAAATTTTTTGGTCAAAGTTAATTACAGCATATTAAGCACTCAAGTACAGAATTATTATAATATGGACGGTAAAAAATGTTACTCGCATCAAAAATCCAGCTCACTTAGTCGCATATTTACAGTAATACCTAAACTGTGCATACACATTGTGATGGTAAGATAATTTTATTACATGTTTTAGAGAAGAAATTGGGATAGTAAGGATCAAAACAAAAATATATACTGAAGAACAAAATTTGCCGAATTTCCGGTCTTAGAACTTCATCAGTGAAAAATTATGTCATCTGTGACATTCTTTTTATAAAAACGTGGACGTCTAGTTGACTTAAAAATAGAACAAAATATATTTCTAACATTAATGATTCCACAATAGAAGGAGTGAGGATGGGATGAGATGGGTGAAGAATGAGGAAGGAGAGGGCAAGGCAGATGAGAGTGAAAAATGATAGGGGCAATGAACCTCCTCTTACCTAAAAAAAACTAAGAAAACAAGCACACACCCCCCCCCCCCCCCCCCCCCCAGAAACAAGGGGGGGGGAGGGCACCTTTTAGAACACCCAAACACTTTATGAAATGTTACAAAATGCAGTTAAGCGTCTTCAAATATTATTAGAATATTTAAAATGATGGCATAATACATGGCCTCCGTCAAACATACATGTCATAAAAATTATGAAAGTTAAAAATGTTTGTGAACAGGTGCCTTTTTCACAGCATTCGGTACACTGTGTCAAATACATGTGCACATATTTCAAATGATTATGCCACCATGTGGATTTACGTACAAGGTAACAAAAGATCTGAGACTCTTTGCATAGATAACTGATGAGTCAGAGTGTTTATTGTCCTGAGAACAGAACCAGCTTGTTCAGCACTTGCCTGCTATTCGTGGAAGCCTTGATTCGAGTTTGCAACATTGAAACGTATTGTTTTCCTGTATAATTGTATTTTACTTGAAGGTATTTCTCAGCCATTGCTTTAGTTTAAAAAGTCAAATAGTTGTTGAATATTTAAAACTCCAAAGTATGAGCACTGAAGGAATGAAATATAGGCTTATTTATGAAGGATTTCAAAACAGATTGCGCTAATTTGTGACATTTCACATTTGACAATGCTACACCCCCTGCAAAGGCCGATGACACTTGGCGTCGAAAATGTTCTTCACACACTAAACACACTTCAATTACATCCTTTGAAGGCACTGTCAAACCTCCACAAGACTTCAAAAACAGCAAGGAAGTTACATTTGACACACTAGAGTCAATTACTGCACCGATGCAGGTTTCATATTTCATATGCTTTGTCAACCTTAACACCACAAAAATAGCAATGTAAGTAACAATATTCTCTGAACAAATTGACAAGTGTGCCAGACTAGGCACATACGTACAGTTATCATCATGGCAAGTTGAATTATCTTCAATCTCTTTCATTCTCTTTTTACTGTGAGATGAATATATGGCTGAAACAGAAGGCACTTCGTCATCAAGTTCTGTGCCTTTGCTAGAGACTGTTAGAATGGGGACAGACTCCAAAGGCAGACAGTTACCACTGTCAACATCTTAAATGTTGTTGAAAATCAACAACTTTTTAAACGCACTTTTGAACTGTTGGACAGTGGGGTTATTGTTGCAGCCACCCATGCTTCTGACTTGGCCAAAGAAGAATTCAATATGATCTTGACTGAATTTATAGGAGAGAATAACAGTCAAATCTGTTTTCCAGATGCACTTAGGGTTTGGTACAAGGACAGTAAGCTTTCTATTCTAAATACAAATCCGGAAAACCCAGTTTTCCTACTGCTGTGTACAATGAGAGGGTCAGACCATGACTGGTTTAAAGACAGTTTGTAGGATTTGGCTTCCGACAAAAAGACTGCATACCTAGTGGCATTTTCAATTAGAATGGGACGTTTCCACCCTTCAGCTTTGAGATTCCTTGAATTGAGTACATCAAACAGGTTATTGAAGATTCTTATGAATTTAAAGGTTGCCTCACAACCCTCAAATTCATGGATTTCTCCTGTTGCCATTGATTCGCTGAAGGTTTTGGCATCCAACTTAACATTCGTTTTTTTCTTTTGCCATGCAACACATGCATTTTTAACTTATTGCCTAAAGGGAGACCTTCACCTTCTTGCAAATTATTCAGTTCAACAAATTATTCAGTTCAACAAAATATTGCCATTTAGTTTCATCATCATTGCTCGTTCTACATGGAACTTTTGTCAGCCAAAGTATTTCATGGATGAGGGAAATGTGGTTTAATGTTGCAAAGATCAGTGAGATCAACTCCGAGGCAGTTTAACATTGCAATATTTGATGCCGCACCATGACGCATAATAGAAACAATATCAGTACCAACATTAGGAAGTCTAGTTAAAGCATTCAGCACACGGTTTTTCCTGTCCTCGCCATCCATGCCGTCTATTAATGGACACCCCGTATTACGGCCTACTTTTCTACGATTTATTACCACCAAGATGTCTTGTTGTGCAGCATGCACTCGGAACCACCGAGACTACAATAACATGATATTATGGTGCATTGCAGAGGGATTAAATCAACATTATGAGGTGACTCAGATGTTTTACCATTAGCCACATCTTAATAGAATATCCAGACTTTGGAGAGACACGACAGAAGTACATGTATTTCAAATTCAAAAAAAAAATTGCCAGATCTGTTCTGCGTCGTTAATTCAAACAGAATTCTCGATTTCATGAAGGCCATTGGCCTTGACAATAAATTGTAGATATCGTAAAGTAAACTGCCATTTTTAGATTGAATATTTTATCAAAAATGTTTTTCAAGTTTTAAATAGAATCATTGACCTTAACCAAGCCGTACTGTGACAGTGAGCTGTTGTGGATGCAACCAGCTCGTGTTTCGCTCGCTCATACGACCTTAAGCAGTTGCGAGCGCCCGTACAACTTGCTAAACTAACTGAACCAACATTATACAGTGAAAAACTGATATAAAGAACAAGCCCGGGCAGTAAGAATAGTTCTTTATATCAGTAGTTCTTTATTTCAGTCAAAACACACTCATACACAAACATACTTTTGAGAAGACAAAAAAGAACCGGGCCAATAAATGTGTTCTTTAATTCCGTCAGTTCTTTACAAGACCTTTTTTTCTATATGTGCTCTACTACTGTACTTGTGTAATTACTGGTGTGCGAGTGACCCACGCCTCTGAACTCTAAGAACTTCTTATCTCGTTTTCTCTCCCCTCTCTTCACTCGTGTGACGAGCCCAGGGAACCCAACCCACGAAGTACACTGGCACCCCTGTACCATTTATTTGACCTGAAACAATTTGCCACTAAGAAGAATTCGCTACCTCAGAATGTTATTTTTATTTATTTATTTATTTATTTATTTATTTATTTATTTATTTATTTATTTATTTATTTATTGGGTACGTGTTTTACGGTGTTCGCAACTGCAAACGGTCATATGAGCGCGCGGGACACGGGCACGTTAAACGTTTTCGGTTTGCAGAAGTTTGTTTTTTGGGGGTTTTTTTCCCGAGTGGCGGCCGAAGCCTACTCTTATCGATTTTGGACCGCCAAGGGATCTTTAACGTGCACAACTTGCACACAGGGTCTTCGAGATTTTTCACCCAACAAGGCCAGGTGTAGACCTTACCAACCATAAGATCAGGGGTGTGGCTGAAAGACTGCAGTAAGAAGGAGCCAAGGAGTAGCAGTAGAAAGGCTGCAGAAAGAATCAGGAGCCCAGAGGAGGGGGCAAAAGAGGTGAGGGGGTGGGGAGCAGAAAGTGGAGACAAAAGCAGACGACAGAACGTTGTTAGAGAGCAGGAAAGGGTGTGAAGGAAGAAAATGTTCCGTCGCTATCCGGATTCGAACCCACAACCTATTGAATGAGAGGCGAACACCTTAAACTCTAGGCCACGAGAGCCCCCAATTATGCCTATGTAGTTCTGGGATTTTTTTAATAAGGTGAATTAATAAACTGTAGTTCTATAGCCTTCTATAGCTTTGCCTGTTGGGTAAGCTGTTTATCTTGTTTGTACAAATATTGGCGGATACGTCCTTGTAATGAAGGGGTTAACGTAGTGGAAGAACCAAGGCCAATAGGTAGAAAATTAAAAGTGTTCATTCTTCAGTGATTACGGCTTCGGCCGCCACCCAGGCAAAATTCAAAATTCCCTTCCAACTGAAAATGGTTGAATTTGAATGTGTCCCGCGCGCTCATGTGACCTTCTGCAGTTGCGACCGCCATAAAACACTTACCAACAAAAAACAAACACAAAATAAAACAGTCGTAATAACATCTCTTTGTACTTGATCCATGTAAACTGGTAAACAAATCATGGGAAGAGAACCAGCTTTAGAGAACACAAACTAGCACATCTGCACAGCAGTGAACATGTTACAAAAGGAAACGTTTTTCAACAAGAAACACCCTAACCTCGCACATTCCTCTGCTGGGTGACACAGCCCTGTACTGTGGGTGGAAGCGTACTGTGAAAACCGGTCATAGACACCTCTGCTTATCTCATGCTACATAATGTAGAAGGTAGACACATCATGCCCCATGAAGCTTAATAATAATAATAATAATAATAATAATAATAATAATAATAATAATAATAATAATAATAATAATAATAATAATAACAATAATAATAAAAATAATAATACTGATAATGATAGTGATAATAAAAATGGATGATGATAATAATGATAATATTAATAATAATAATAATAATAATAATAATAATAATAAGAAGAAGAAGAAGAAGAAGAAGAAGAAGAAGAAGAAGAAGAAGAAGAAGAAGAAGAAGAAGAAGAAGAAGAAGAAGAAGAAGAAGAAGAAGAAGAAGAAGAAGAAGAAGAAGAAGAAGAAGAAGAAGAAAAAGAAGAAGAAAAAGAAGAAGAAGAAGAAGAAGAAGAAGAAGAAGAAGAAGAAACAATTAAAGGAATATAAAAGATGAATAGTAGATGTTCCGTTTCCTAGGAGTACTAATGTAACTTTTCCCTCTAGTTTGTTTTTAAGATTCTTTTATTCGTCGTTTTGGTGTTTAAAAATGTTTTATTGGTTAGGTTTGGGTTACGTGGGTTATTTTTTAAAAGAGGGCTTTTTTGTTTTTTTTGCTTTCAAATGGCTCAAGGTGTTTAAAATTTTAATCACTTAAAACTCAGTTTTTTGACACTCCTCAGAGCCCTACCCTTTCCCCCCCCCCCCCCCCCCCCACCCCCTTTCCAAAAAAAAAAAGAAAAAGAGAATAATCAGACCTGTTTAGAATAGAAAGATAAAAGCTAGCACAGAGTAAGGAAAAAGAGATCAAGTGGGATGATGATGATGATGATGATGATGATGATGAGGATGATGATGGTGATGATGATGATGATGATGACGTAAGAGGGTGGTTGTTTTTTGTGTGGTTTTCTTGTGTTTTTTAATGGGTTTTTTGTTTTTCTTGGGGGGGGGGCGTTAAGAGGGGCGGATGGGAATACGTGTATTACACTTAGTGCAAATGTGCATCACGCACGAGTGGTGCAGACAAGTCTTGCCGTGTGGGTGGTCGGCGGGTGGTCTGGAGGGGTTTGCTCCTTTTTTACGATCATTATCAGACATCTTTTCTATGGACCTGATCTCTCTCTCTCTCTCTCTCTCTCTCTCTCTCTCTCTCTCTCTCTCTCTCTCTTCTTTTCCGCCCTTATTAATTTTCAGTTTTTTTGCACACTGGAATACAATGGGGGCTCTTGTGGCCTAGATGTTGAGGTGTTCGTCTCCTATTCAAAGGTCCTGGGTTCGAATCCGGGTAGCTACCGAAATATTTTCTTTTCTAAAATTGTCTCCTTTTACTATCTTTCCTTCTCTCTTACAATATTCTGTCGTCTCCTTTCGTCTCCCCTTTCTTCCCCTACCCCCTCACCTCCTTTGCCCCTCCTCTGGGCTCCTGACTCTTTCTGTAGCCTTTCTACTGTTACTCCTTGGCTCCTCCTTACTGCTGTCTTTCAGCCACATCCCAGATCTTCTTGTTGGAAAGATCTACACCTAGCCTTCTCGGACAAGGGCAAACAATCTCGAAGGTCCCGTGTGCAAGTTGCGCACGTTAAAGATCCTTTGGTGGTCTAAAATCGATAAGAGTAGATTTCGGCCACCACCCGGGCAAAATCCAAAAACAATTTCCTACCAATTGGAAATGTTTGGTGTGTCCCGCGCGTCCATATGACCTTGTGCAGTTGCGAGCGCCGTAAAACACTTACGTAAAAAAAAAAAAGACTTTAACGCTAACATTACTACATACTGATAAACACGATTCCATATCATCACTCACAACCACATATATGTCTAAAGTAATCATTGCTGTCAGATCGTTGACATTCACCTGCATTCCTTGAATATTTGTCTATTATATGTTATAACATTTATACGTAATACACTAGTGGACAATATCATAACCGACGTTGTGTCATTGGGAAAGGCACTTTACACGAAATTCCCACTTTTCTCGGCTCTTTCGAAGATGGACGTTAAACTTGGAGGTTCCGCCTCTTGAGTGACCTGATAGTGTTGATAGGGGCGTAAAAACATATACCATTTAATTCAACCTGTCATAAGCACCTTCTTCTACTAGATAATCAGATGGCGTCTATCTCAAAAACAAAAAAACAACCTACTGACTTCTAATTTTGGTCTCATACGAGCTGTCAAGTGACCGAGTTCTTCTATGTGGTGCGTGGGTCACAGGGGACTAGAGGAACAATCAGTTTGGTGGGCTGGTCGGTGCACGACTTCACTTGTGGTGCGACCTTCGTGGAGTGTCAAGTGTCAAGGCCATCAGGTGCACTTTTCGAGGTCGGTTAACCTGGAACTTCCTGTCACGTGTGCACGAGTGTTCGTTCATTCGTCTCTCTCTCTCTCTCTCTCTCTCTCTCTCTCTCTCTCTCTCTCTCTCTCTCTCTCTCTCTCTCTCTCTCTCTCTCTCTCTGTATCCCTCCCTCCCTCCATCTCTCTCTCACTCTCTCTCCCTCTCTCTCTTTGGGTCTCTCTCTCCCCTCCCTCACTTTTTATCTATCTATCTATCTATCTATCTATCCATCTATCTATCTATCTATCTGTCTATTTACATACATGTATATTATACCATTTACACCTGAGAGCAGATTGATCACAGATTCAAAATTCAAAAAAGGAAAAAAATAGAGATATCGATGTAGGGAATATCATGACAAATAAAACAAACAATTTTTAAAATGCGATATTGTATAGGTCGAACGCCCTTTTCAACACAATAAATTCTATGTAAAAGGTGGGTGCCTCCGGATTTGCAGTCCATCTCTAATAGGATTGAGCTAGGGGCGGAGAACTTGAAACTCATTTTTTTTTAAAAACTACTTAAGATCAGAAGGTCCCATTGGAGATTCGACCCAGAGCCATCTGCTCCGTAGTCAAGCATGGTTTCAATTGAGAAAACGGTGTGTTAAAACCAATCTACGATTACGACCGAATCTGGTGAAAACTTAAGCCTTAAACTTAATGGAATTCGGATTGGAATCGATAGGAATAGCGAATACAAATATGAATTTTAATAAATTTTGTGTTCATGAGTTGACACGAACCCGTTTCCATCGATCCCAATGAAAGGCATATAATCCTTTTTTCTTTTTTTTTTCCTTTCTTTTTTGTAAATGTTTTACGGCGCTCGCAACAGACATAATCTATCATATATGCGTCCTCATCAACAAAATTTAGGGGCCGGGTTACTTCCACCCTTCCTCCTAGTTTATAAGGTCAACCGTGACTGAATGGAGTATACGTCATGTGAACATATGTAATATCCAACCGCACAGACACAGATGCTCGATTTAACCCATCCCCCACCTCCCAATCAAGAAATAAAAGAAAAAATTGTAATAAATATAATAATAATAATAATAATAATAATAATAATAATAATAATAATAATAATAATAATAATAATAATGATAATAATAATAATATAAATAATTAATAAACAGCATTTGTATAGCGCATGTCCCCACTCGAAAGCAAACTCCATGCGCATTACACTATATTATTACCCCAGCAGACCATAGTACACTCAGAAACAGTCTCAGCAGTTTATTCTCGGGAATAAAGCTCATATGTGAGGCAGCGTGGTGGAATCAGGCTCTCGTCAATTTCTGGGCATATAGATTTAATGGTACCATCTTAAAGCTTGTTCACTTGTCTTTATTTGGATGAAAAAAATATCCATATATCTTGAATACAAGTCGAGATATTTGTGAGTGAAGGAGGTGGGGGTCACCTGTTTTCAGAGGTAAAATTAAGTGAGAAAACGGCAGCCAAAGATTAGTTATTTCCTTAGCTTAAGAGTCCGTGGTAACTGAAAATTTAAATTTGGGCCTTTAACCAACGTTTTTCAGAAAATTCCACGCAGAAATTAGTTCTTTAATGGGCATGAAAGACAGGGGCGAAGCGTCTATATAATCAAATAATCACTGCTTCCCTTTCTAATTTCGAAACATTGTCACTGTCAAATTCATTCTTAAACGTAAACCTCTTAAATTAAATGTAAAAAAACGTTCGTAATCAACAATGAACAGTATGCCTAACATTCAAAACGGTTTCACGGCCACAGAAATAGCCTCCTCACCCCTCTCGGGCCACTCCATAAGCAGTCGCAAGCTTTGATTAAGTAAGCTTACAGTGAGGCTGGAAGAGTTTACCAATAGAGTTGAAGGGAACATGTGCATAGCAGTCAAAGCTGTTTCATTGCCGCATATACCCTGTTCACCCCTTTGGGGCCACAGTTATAATCAATCACAAGCCCGGATTATCTAAGCTAACTAACACTGGTCGAGTCTACCTCACAAATGTGAGGGGAACTAACTCCTAACAATCTCTTCATTGTTGCAAGTGCTTGCTTTTTTTCCTCGACTTTTTACCGTCCTATAATCAGATCGTGACCTCGATTATGACACCAGCTCCTGGCCGCGAAAGGCTAACAAAAACAGCCAAATGTGAAATTTAAAAAATGATCATTGTCATGTTCTACCAAAGAGTTAGACTCACTGGTAGATCTATAACATATAGATCTAGTACTGACATCTTTGCTTCTTTGTTTTGTGTTTATGTATTCACATCTAAAGTTAAATTTAGTTTTAGTTGGAACTGATATTTAATAAGATACTTTCCCGATTATTTTGGCGGTTGAACATACAATCTGAATTCCGGATTTGTTTTCATTCACAACTCAGAGTCGCCGCCTCGAGTAAGATTCTTGTGTGATATCTACAGGCCATATCTGATTCTGATCCCGTTTCACTTTGATTACCCTGTCAAACAAGTCAGCCTGAGGAAAGGTGTCGAGCCAAAAAACAAAAATGTTATAGAAATCCACAAACCTGCGGAAAAATGCAAGTTTCTTCACTTTGATTATTTTGACGAGAGCCTGATTCCACCACGCTGCTTCACATATCTTCTGAGTGCAATGGTGAAAAGCGGACGTTGGTCAAAGGAATGGAAATTGGTCTGTAATAAGGAAAAATGAGTTAATAAGACAAAGCTTCGCGACGCAGTGGAATCAAGCGCTCGTCAATTCTTGGGCACCATCTTGAAGCTCGTTCATCTCTCTTGTTGGGATTTTTAAAATGAAAAGGTATCCATCTGTCTTGAATGGAAGTAGATATTTTGTGATTGAAGGCGGTGGGGGGTTACCTTGTGTCAGAGGAAAAATTTAGCGACAAAATGGCCGCCAAAGTTTCGTGACTTCCAAAGCTTGAGAGTCCTTGAAACTGCAAAAATGAATATAATTGTGTGTGCGTGTGTGTGTGTGTGTTTGTGTGTGTGTGCGTGTGTGTGTATGTGTGTGTGTGTGTGTGTGTGTGTTTGTGTGTATGTGTGTGTGTGTGTGTGTGTATGTGTGTGTTTTACCACTCAGAAATATGTTTTTAAATAGACATAAAATCTGTTGAGAAAAAAAAAATTGAATAAAATGAGATAAAAGAATTCGACCGGAAAAAAAATTGATTTGTTCGATTTCATTATTTTGACGACCGCCTGATTTCCCCGCGATGCCTCGCTTATTATGTAAGGAAAATGACCTTCGTCATCATAGCAGTTTTATCATAATTTTATTTCTCATAAAAGGACAGGGCGTTCCCAGCAGTAAACATAAACACTGTGACATCAGATCGTGATATGACTCCACTTAATAACATTATTAGCCTTGATGAATTAAAAAACAAAAATGTACTTATCAGTAGTAAAAAACAACAACTAACAAACAACTATATTTTGAAGAACGTTTGAAGAAAAGTTTTTTCTCCGGACTTTTCCCACCAAAAAGAACAGTTCCACGGTTCAGTTCAAGAAACCAGTATGCAACATTTTTCTCAAATTGACTTTTTTGTTTGTTTGCTTGTTTCCTGCAGCAGCAGATCTTTCTCTGTCCTTCACATAATCTTTTCGATATGGGTTTCGGATTGTGAATAGCTTATTTAAAGTCCAATCCTCACATAGAAAGGATAAAATGTATGCGTTGGTGAAAGATTTGCAGCCACGGAAAAGCAACAACAATAAAAAAAAAAATTTAAGTCGATTTTAGACAAATTTGACATACGGGTTTCTTGAACCGTCGAGGTTTAAACATTAAAAAAGTAAGACAGGTGATGGGAAAGTGACAGGTAAACAAACTACAGGTGTTTGTGACAGGCATTGTGGTGAAATCAAGCAATTGTCAAAAT
Organism: Aplysia californica; assembly: GCF_000002075.1. Taxonomy (NCBI): domain Eukaryota; kingdom Metazoa; phylum Mollusca; class Gastropoda; order Aplysiida; family Aplysiidae; genus Aplysia; species Aplysia californica. Next base: position 309,502 of record NW_004797635.1, on the reverse strand, counting down.
AATGAAAGCGAAAATATCAGTCATGTTCCCGTCCGGTGGGTAATTTTAACCGATTTTTTATGTCCATATAAAAACACATTTCGGTAAGATTTTCCACACATACACACTCACAGAGAGAGAGAGAGAGAGAGAGAGAGAGAGAGAGACACACACACACACACACACACACACACACACACACACACACACACACACAATGTAAATTTGCAGATTCAAGGACTCTCAAGCTTTGGAAGTCACGAAACTTTGGTGGTCATTTTGTCGCTATGTTTTTCCGCTGACACCAGGTGACCCCCACGTCCTTCAATCACGAATGTACTTACTTCCATTTGTGACAGGAATTCATCTACTTCAAGTCGTACCAAACAGGAGATGGCAATGGACGGCCGGAAACTGGAACTGGTGGACTGGCGTTTGTTGTGCGGAGGTACAGCGTTGTGCTGTCACACACAGAAGGCGTGAGTTCGAGTTCCGTGTGCGGAGAATTGTCATCAAGTTTTTTTGTGTGTTTTTTTTTTTTGTTATTTTTGTTTTGTGGCTTTTTTGTAATTGTTTTACTGTTCTCGCAACTGCGTAAGGTCGTTTGAGCGCCCGGGACACAGTAAACATTTTCAGTTGGTAGGAAATTGTGAATTTTGCCCGGGTGGCGGCCGAAGCCTGCTCCTATCGATTTTCGACCACCAAGGGATCTTTAACGTGCGCATTTTGCAAACGGGACCTCCGAGGTTTTTCGCCCTTGTCCGAGAAGGCTAGGTGTAGATCTTTCCTACCATAAGATCAGGGGTGTGTCTGAAAGCAGTAAGATGGAGAAGCAGTAGAAAGGCTGCAGAAAGAGTCAGGAGCCCAGAGGAAGGGGCAAAGAGGGTGACTGGGTTGGAGCAGAAAGTGGAGATGAAAGCAGACAACAGAACATTGCTAGAGAGCAGGAAAGCATGTGAAAGGAGAACATTTTAGAGAAGAAAATGTTTCTGTCGCTATCCGATTTCGAACCTGGGACCTACTGAATAAGAGGTAAACACCTTAACCTCTAGACCACGTGTTCTTTCTGCTCTATCAAAATCGTAATATTATTCGGAGTCGTTACCAAGATATTCAAAGAGTTGCATTCAAAAAAGCTTGACATGTTGTGAAACTCGAAATGTTTGACGCCAAATTTCTCAAAACTGGATACTGAGCAGATAGAACTTTGTAATTCTGAGGCAGCGAAGTATGTCCATCTTTCTTTTGGAACGTTGTTGTTGGAAGCTATCCCTCTCAGCCCAGTTTGGCACTGTCATCCACTCAGGGTCAAAAGTGGTATAGGAGGTTGTGGGGGGCGGGGATATAACACTATCATGATTTTTTAAAACTGCACTGTTCTCTAAGAATATATTTTCACTCAGAATCTATCATCATAATCATCATCATCATCATCATCATCATCATCATCATCATCATCATCATCATCATCATCATCATCATCATCACCATCATCATCATCATCATCATCATCA
>NW_004797635.1:306318-307909 GCF_000002075.1 Aplysia californica | reverse complement strand
AGCGCCATCTGAAGCAAAGAGCATACTTCCTGCGGACACTTTTTAGGCTGAGTGGCCCATCTTGTCTTGTACTATCTTTGCCGTAGCGGAAGGCACGAGTATTCTTACCCCGTACAATTTCATCTGTTTCATCAAGGAAACATTGTCCCCGGCAAATCGTTTCCTCAGAATTACGAAGTTCTATCTGCTCAGTACCCAGTTTTGCGAAATTTGAAGTCAGAGATTTTGAATTGCACAGCAAGTCAAGCTTTTTCGAATGCAATTCTTTGAATGTGTCGATACTGACTCCAAATAATCTAACGATTTTGATAGAGCAGGAGAACTTTTGTTTTCCAACCTCATGGTCTTAGTAACTCAAAACGATAAAAAATGTCAGATAGAATTTTGTCATTCTGAGGTTGAGAAATGCATCCGTCCTCACCAGAGATCCGCTACCTCCGCATCACAAAGCTCTGTCTGACATTTTTGGCTGTTTTAAATTACTAAGACCATGAGATTTTTAAAAAAGTTCTATTTGATCTATCAAAATGGCAAAATTATTCGGGGTCGTTTAATTTATATTAAAAGAATTGCATTCGAAAAAGCTTGGCATTATGTGAAACTCGAAATCTTTTACGTGAAATTTCTCAAAAGTAGGTACTGAGCTGATAGAACTTTAAACTTTATAATTCTGAGGTAGCGAACTGACGAACTGAATACCGTCAAACTTGCTCTAACGGCCACGTGTCAGAGACAATCACCTGCACAAACGACCACCTACCACTGCTAACTTCTCGCCCCCGCCCCCCCTTTTCAGCACTGTTTCTATAATCTCTATATATTGTATTTGAGAAAGTTCGTCACTTTGGCCGCCTAAAACTCTGGACCTAATTAACTTTAAAATTTGACAAAATTAATGGTGGTGCATAATCATTTCAAGGGTGCACAGTTTTATTGAGGAGCCTAAAGTCACTGTATTTTAATTTTCTGTTTTTCATTAGTTTCGTTTAGATCTAATCTTGGGAAAGTCCGTCTTCTAATACACCATTGTAAACAAGTAAGGTTTCCGTTCACAAGCCCTGTGCACTGTTTTCACATCTCTGAATTTCTGGAGTGTACAACCACGAAAGCGGAGTAGAGATTCAATCTATACATCTATTATATATTTGGTAACTTGGAAACATATGTGTCACTTTTCCCATAAGACTACGACAGCCACAGGGTTGAAAGTTGGTAAGCACCAAGCACCTGCAAAAAGATAGATAAGTCCATCATGATGGAGCCAGATTTTTTATGCATTCTTTTCCTGAACTTTGAAAAATATTGACAAAAAGTTCCCGTCCATCTTTGGCCTTTATGATTATTCCACTGAGAAACGAAACAAAGCTGCGTAGCTGTCCTTCACAGCGGAAGTGCCGGAAGTGATATTTCTCGAGGCGCATTTTGTTTTGAGAGTATCAGATCTAGATCTTCTAATTTTTTGCATCTCTCAAGATTTATTGCTCCATTCCAGTAGAGTGTAGATATAGTAGCCCAATGACTTTCAGTTGATGTTAATACACCGATCATTCCTTTCATCGAAAGGAGTCCAGCTAGTATTATAATAACATTG
>NW_004797635.1:303166-306218 GCF_000002075.1 Aplysia californica | reverse complement strand
ATCATCATCATCATCATCATCATCATCATCATCATCATCACCATCATCATCATCATCATCATCATCATCATCATCATCATCATTATCATCTCACCCCATACCGGAGTATACAGCCTATCAACAAGAACTCTCCGTACCGTAAGAAAAGCTTGGTTTTTTTTCTGGGCTTTTCCTGTTCTTGTTTTATTTTTTTCTAAGGAAGGAGGAAACGTTTGTTGTTGCGTTTTGCTTAGTTTTGTTTTGCTTTGTTTTTCTTTGTTTCGCTTTGCATTTTTAAAATTTGTTTTTGTTTTCTTTTGTTTTTTGGAGGAGTATGTGAAATATGACTAGTTTGTTGTTGCAGTTTTGTTTGTTCGTTTTTGTCCTGTTTTTTGTTTTTGTTTTTTGTTTGGTGCTTTTTACAGATATTGTATTATTTTGTTTCATTTTCAATCATTGCTTTGTTTGGGGATTTGAATTGTTTTTTCTAGTTTTATTTTAAGTAGGGTTTTTAAAAATACTTTTTTATCGTTGGGATTTGGGTGGGGGGGGGGGGGGGGGTGGGGTGGTTGTTGTTATTTTTTTGTTTATTTTGTATTGTTTTTTGTTGTTGTTGTTGGGTTTGGTTGTTGTTGTTTTTTTGTTGTTGTTTTTTGTGTTTTTTTGCTGAAAGGTTGTTTCTTGTTGATGCGATACTTAAAGGGTTTATAATTATAAGTTCACCCTTCGACACTGTCTAACCACACAGATGTTACACTTATGGGACAGAACATCCTGAACAAGTTTCTGACAATCCAGAACAAAAACCAAAGTCCGCGGCAATCATTTCCTCCGTCCCACGGATTATCGCAGCCCCTGTCACGAATGGTGCACTATCGTGCTCTGCCAAAAACGAGCGTCATCTTGTATGTAGTGAAGCCAAACGTGACTGAACACGCCGCTATAAAAACAGACGACAAGTTGCAGACGACAGCAACAGCAGCTTCCGTTCCAGAGAAGTCACCAGAAGTGGACGACTGACGTCATCTACGTATTATCAAGACATGGCTACAGTGTTGCGTTATCTCGGCCTGGTCCTCTGCACCCTGGCCTTTATTGTCCAGCTTCTGGATGCGAGTTCGACTGGAAGTGAGTGTACCTTTTTGTCTTAGACAGATTTCATTTTAAAAATTATTATTTTTTTACAATCTTATGTTGATCCCAAAAGGAACCCCCCCCCCCCCCCCCCCCACGATTTTACAAGACCTAATGATAATGAAAGTAATGGTAATAATGATAATGACAAGGGCAATGACAATGATAATGGTAATGGTAATGATGATGATGATGATGATGATGATGATGATGATGATGATGATGATGATGATGATGATGATGATGATGATGATGATGATGATGATGATGATGATGATGATGATGATAATAATAATAATAATAATAATAATAATAATAATGATGATGATGATAATAATAATAATAATAATAATAATAATAATAATAATAATAATAATAATAATAATAATAATAATAACAACAATGTATGACGATGACAAATACATCCTCAGAGGAGAATATAATTTCTTAAAGAGCAATAAAAGCTACAAGAATACAGATGATATGTGGCTTCTGTTATGGTCGATGAGAACGATTCTGACAAAGAAAAGTTTGCCACATTTTGAGCAGTTAAAAACGTCTTTGATTGCATATGTGAAAGCAGCCCTTTCGGTGTTGGACGTTAAACCCTGAAGTCCCGCCTCTTAAATAACCTAACAATGTTGACTGTGGCATTAAACAGATACCATTTCACATTTTCACTGGTGAAAGTGCGTGCGGAGCTTGCAGACTTATCTCTTGCCTCCAGCTCGACAAGAACAAGATAAATTTCTATTTTTGGAGGCATGGCATTACATCATCGGAGCTGAGTTGTATCAAAGATAGTAAATAACAAGATGGGCCACTCAGCCAAAAAAGTGTCGGCAGGAAGTATGCTCTTTGCTTCAGATGGCGCTGCAGTCTGTTTTGAAGCTCTCTTTCGTTTTTCCAGAAGAAGAATAGGAATAGCACCTCCTTGCGTGCGCAGATCGACTGCTGTTCATCAGTAGTTCGGGTTCGTTCAGTGCGGAGTTTTAGGTTATTTATATTTTAATGACCTCTCGCCTTTCATTCTAAAGTCAAATTAAACGAAGAAAACAATCACCCTTTCCTCCGGAAGAGGTTTTTTGTCAGCGTAACGATTTTAAAAAAGCGTTCTTCCGAAATTCATTCAAAAACTTGCTAGTTTCACTTTGATTTTTAAAAACTCAAGTAGGATAACTCTGTTCGCAAAAGGTGCGTTTTTGCGAAGAGGGCGCCACCGAATTTTGAGGACACTTTTTTAATTGGCTCAAAGAGAGAAGTGGCCCCTCTTGTTATGTAGACTCATTGGTTGTATCTCCAGTTTCCGAAGTTTTGGAGCTGTCACCTCAGCTGTCACAGCAATGGCATGCTTATGAATTTGTTCCAAAGTGGAGTAATTCAATGTACGTATTTAAAATGTATGCATTTGTTCATAATCATGTATTTATATAATACGTATGGTTGCCATTGTAACCCAATTTCCGGAAGTTTTTGGAACTTTCGTCACAGCTGCCACCGCTATTGAACTATTTTCCGTTTGAGCGCTGATGATTACAATCGATGCTCATGTTCCAAAGATTTTAAGTTCCATTAATTAAAACACATTCCCATTTTCCCATCTGGAGTCCAGTACTTAATAATAATAATAATAATAATAATAATAATAATAATGAAGATCATTTCTATAGCGCCTACTCCCATGTAAACACAGCTCTAGGCGCTTTACATAAATGCATGTACAAACAACATTCACGCACGCTACACACACGCACAATACACACACTCATACACACACACACACAAAAACACACACACATATACACATACACACACAAACACACACATACACACTCACGAACACATACCACGCATACATGTGCACACACATGTATGCCAAACACACACACACATACACGCACGCACACACACACACACACACACACACACACACACACAC
>NW_004797635.1:295262-297762 GCF_000002075.1 Aplysia californica | reverse complement strand
AGTCAGTCAAGCCTTGTTTCCAGACAAACTTTTGGCGTTGTTGGAACTGTGTTAACGAATTTACAAACTTACTCCCCGGGGTCTCAGATGACCGTTGGGGCACCAAGGATGATCAGGCAACCACTTTTCTCCCTCCGTCTTTATTTTCAGTCTTTCGAAGGGCTTCCCCCAATTTAAACCTGTCCATTCCGTTATGTTGTTTTCCAATCTCTTTTTCTGTCTGCCTTTCCTTCTCCCCCTTGTACAGTGCCCTGTAGGATCATCATTGCAAGTCCTGTTGATTTTGTTACGTACCCATACCATCCCAGTTTGTGTTTTTTCACAGTGATGAGAAGATCTTCATACGGCCCAATGGCATCCCTGATTCTGTTCCTCACTTTGTCATGTAACATGATCTATGTAGGAGATGCCCTACAGTCTTTTAAAGCATCTCTTTTCTGTAGCTCGTATCTTTCTCTCTAACTCTGCTGTTAGCGTCTATGTCTCACAAGCGTAAAGGAAGATTGAGCAAATTAACGTACATGCTTGTAAATGCTTTAAAAAATGTGACAAATTCTCTTCAGCCAGAATCGGTCTCTGTGCCCGTAGCAGGGTCCACAAATCTTCTTAACCGCTTAACCCTTATTTCCTTTTATAATGCTGAAACGATCTTCGCTGGTCATCTTCAGACATTGACGGACGAACTAGTACGTGTTGTTGTTATTGTTGTTGCCATCACTGCACGCTTTTACCTAACCAACGGACTGCAAGATAGATAGATAGACAGATAGATAGATAGATAGAGAGATAGATAGATAGATAGATGAATGGATGGATGGATGGATTGATGGATAGATGGATGGATGGATGGATAAATAGATAGATAGAAATATATATATAGAGGGGGGAGAGAGAGAGAGAGAGAGAGAGAGAGAGAGAGAGAGAGAGAGAGAGAGAGAGAGAGAGAGAGACTCTCAAACAAATATTTTTACTAACCTAATCTTTACCTGTAAGCCATGAATTGAAGTTCGCCAAGTAAGTTATTCTTGGTCAAAATTTTCCTGTTCCACTTTCTGTCTGTGTAGTTTTTATAAATACATGTAATCTTAGAAAGACGGTGTTCGTAACCATAGCATATTTCCAAACCGTCTCCCCTGGGTGCTCTTGCACAAATTATAGGCGCACAGATTCTACAGCCGTTGTTACAATACCAAACGTCCAGTCTAGAAGACAAGGATTCGCGAGACAACAGCACGCTGACGTCACTGAAGGCATCTCTCGCGCTCCTCGTCACTTCCGGCATCATTTGTTCCCAACTTCACAGTGGGTCTGATAGATACGAAAATATCACAGCATCACACCATTTTATGTATTATTATTATTATTATTATTATTATTATTATTATTATTATTATTATTATTATCATTATATATTATTGTAATGTATTTGGAATATTCCATTTGACTGTATTGCTGAAAAACAGGAAAAAATAGGTGTTGGTCTCGGTTAGGTCCTCTTTTTAAGGTAAGCTTTTTTTTCAATCGTTTTTCATCCATAACATCATGTCTCCTCAAACCCAACCCCTCCCTCCATTTTGAATCCACAGAGTTAGATGCCTCTAGTAGGTCATAGAAATTCAAATGGAGACATTTATTAGACATTTACCTAACGATAATCGTGAAATCTTACATTTTTGTTTGATGAAAAAGATTAATAAAAGAACACAGTTGAACCTGTCCAAAATGGCCAATCATCAGTTGTCGAGGAAGAATATTCTCATTTTAGACAGGTCGTGGTCCTCTAGGACAATGTCTGCATAGTATGGAAAAAACGTTGTTGGTGTTTTTTTAAGGGGGGGGGGGGAGGTGGTCGTTTGTACAGTTGAATATTTTGGACGAGTGTCCGCTAGATCAGGGTCAATTTTATAGTTATGTTTTATATCGACTATCGACAGACTTTTCCCTTGGTGGGTGGTTGAAGGGCACCACTGGAAGGTCCTATTTCTTTACTTTCCCTTTGTTGTTTCTGTCTGCTGTCTTCTTACTTTTTCTCTGTGCTAAATCACCATTATTGTGTCAATATGCTTCCCTTTACGCAAACTCAGACCCTTTCGCTTGTTGATTGATTGTTCATGCTCAAAATGTGGCGCTTTGCGAACGCACGCATGAGACTCGAGTTCAATCCCTGAATGGGAAGAATCTTTATAGAGTGTCTCGGTTTTTCTGCTGGGAGGTTGTATCCCTCTCTGCCCAGGCTGGCCCTGACAGGCAGGATCAAAGCCTGCCTCCTAAATTATCTAAATTGTATCGACAGGGGCGTAAAATCATCTTCCACCTCTCCCCCTCCCCCTCATCCACCCCCACCCCATGCTTTTCTCTGCCAGAATCGATCTCATTAGCTGTAGCCAATGATAGTACATAACAAGATGGGCCACTTCTCTCTTTGAGCCAATTAAAAAAGTGTCCTCAAAATTTGGTGGCGCCCTCTTCACAAAAGCGCACTCTTTGCGAACAGAGTTAA
>NW_004797635.1:292673-295162 GCF_000002075.1 Aplysia californica | reverse complement strand
AATTTTAGGGTATTATTATTTTTTCATCATTACTAATACTATCATCATCATTACCATCATTATTTTTTTTTATACTTTCTTATTATTATCATTATTATTATTATTATTGTTATGACAAGGTCAAAGAGGATTACCTGTCTAAGATAACCACTTCTCTCTTCAACGATGGTAGATCGGCTTGGAAAGTTTCAGAGGTGTTATTCAATTAATTGGTTAATTTTGTTTAAAAGCAATTCTTAAAGTTTTACCTAATATTATAATTATGCGAAGTATCTACTGTCTTTTTTCCCCTCTACCCTAACCCTAACCTCTCCCTTCCTCGTTGTTGTTGTTGTTGTGTTTTTTCCCTAGTAATATACTCCTTTTAGATCCTAAATCTCTGATTCAATCTTTGGTTACTAGCTCGTGTAATACGTCGATTCTGATAACATCTTAAGCCGGCCGCTCTCATGACCTCCAACTGTTTATTTTTAGAGTGTTTGGAATTGCCAATATTTCTCATTTGCGACGTTTTTGCAAGTTGCCAGTACTTATTGGATTAAACAGAGATAAATGTTTTTTTCACGAGCATCATGCCTCTTCATTACCATCCTCGTCAACGCCATGTTTCAAATACATGTAAATTAATTAACCCTAAGCCTTTGTGTGTGTGTGTTGTTGTTGTTTTTATTTCAATGTTTTGTTTTGTTTCTTGGTTTGTTTGCGAGACAAACTGCCCGTGTTGTTGTGGTTGTTGTTGTTGCTGCGGGAAGATTTTTATCTGGTTTACATTTGAAGAAGTCAAATGTAGTACAGGAGACGTCTATTTCTAGAGAAAATCAGGGTGCATACTTGCCTTTAACTTACAACAGCACTAGTAGAATATCTCCTCTTAGAAAATGGTGAAATGGTAAAGGTTTAACACTATTAGGTTACTCAAGAGGCGGGACCTCCGAGTTTAACGCCGATCTCCGAAAGGACCGAGCAAAGTGGGAAATTCGTGAAAGTGCCTTTCCCAAGGACAACGTCGAACCCCGAACTCGCAATCTCACGGAGTCCAGAAACCTAACCACTAGGCCACCGAAGCAACTAATACCTCTATGAAATCAATCAAGTGAAAGAAACAACTATAAAGTCATTTACAATATGTATCTTTACAGAAGCAAATCGAGTTAAAAACTAGCGAGTCCATATTTTTTAAAATAACTAAATGTAGGTACATTTGTGTTTTCTCTTGAAGTAACACCTCTATTCTTCACACTAATGTATGAAGAATGACTTATTTGTAGTACAAGTGCCGTAAAACTCTTCCTAAATCGAAACTACCCCCCACCCCCACACACAACTACCCTTCTCACCAGGAGCAAATACTCGAGTTTTGATAGACTGTACACCGACACATCATTTGGGAAGCGGGCTGCTTCAATGGAAGGGCCGAGTTTACAGAGATCATACAGCACCCCAGCAGAAAGATGAAGATACGTCATAAAACTAAAACAGATGTCCCCACCATGTGGTTTGCATGTGGGGAGAATTTTTATCGAGTATCTCGGTCTTTCTACTTGGACGTTGTACCTCTCTCAGCTCGGGTTGGCTCTGTCAGGAAGGGTGGAAGTCCGCCTCTTAAATAATCGAACCTGTGTCTATGATATTGTAAAACCACCTACCTTAACTCTCAGAAGTCGTTGCGTCTACTGGCAAGTCACTACGTTTTTGTTGTTTTTGCTTTTGTTTGTTGTTGTAGTTTGGGGTGGGTTTTTTTCATTCATCATAGATATCGCTTTCCTGTACGATAAATGCATCCTCCTAACTCCTACTATCAAATAATTTATTCTCTTCGTGGTATTTTGGTAAGAAATACGAGCGCATAGCTTGAAACACAAACTATTTATGAAGGAAATGGTAAGGTAAACATTTTATTTTCCACCAAGCTTGCTGCCACAAAATAGGGAAGAGGCTTACGACTTGTAAGAGTTATTAAAAACAAAACAAAACCAAACAGAAAATTCACAGACAATGGTTTGAACAGTTACACCCTGCAAAATTCTCGCTATAATACGATAAATGCCTGTGTTATTCTACTGAAGAGAGATGATTATACCCTCGCCCCAGCACAAAGACAGACTCAAGTTTTTATCTCAATGTAATTATGTGTATTTAACGACGTGATCAACAGCAATGTGTGTCTTGTCAATACATGCCAGGTCTTTCATCAGAAGGGATGGTGTTCTAGTGTGTCTGAACAAACCAAATAAATCATGATAATGTCAGTGATTGTTCAAAGGAGTTGTGATTTCACAGAAAGATAAGCATTAATCATAGCGGCGCACTGAAATTACATGTATGTATATTCATAGCGCCACAACTAAAAGTGTAAACTTTCTTCGTAAGTGGTTACACTGCAATTTGTAGGCTTAAAAAAACGTTTTCGCTAGAGAGGATTAATTACTTTTATTCATCGACCTGTATTTAGTTAATGCATTAACACAGGGGGGAGGGGGGGGGGGGGA
>NW_004797635.1:291306-292573 GCF_000002075.1 Aplysia californica | reverse complement strand
TAACCAGACAAAGTAACTGGGTGGGGGAGGGTTGAACTGTGTACAGCCTTTGTTCCGCTGTGGTATTTTGACGATTCGATTTTTCAAAAGAAGTATTATCATCATTTGAGGCGTAATACCCAAATTAATAAGTGTCACGTGACTGAATGTGCAACTGGAGCTCTGGTGTAGTTATCTTGATACCTCACGGCAAGAAAGTAATAAAAACTGGGTTTAAATTCTCGACTGGATGTCTGCGAATCAAAACAAGGCTGCAGAACACTAAGCAATGACGTTAGTGGATCAGAGAGAGGTAACACTATTCTATCACAGCACGGTGGAATCAGGCGCCCTTCAGGTTTGGGGCATTAGTCCGAGAGCTGGGTCTATGTACAAGTACTAGAACCTTGTTTTTTTTATCATAAAGTTTTTTTCTCTGGTGATTTTGCTTCGTTAGGGTCTCTAGACTTCATATCAGTCGGGGGCCAACTTGTATCTAATGGGCATAATTTTTTCTGCTGGTTGAAATACACCAACCCGTTTCTAGGGCTGGGCAATGAGTCGCTTTAGCAAAATCCGGATAATATGCTAATCCACCTCTTCGGTAAATAATAATATGTTATGAACCGCTTCGACAAATTGGAATTGGTTAGAACCACTTGGACAAATGGGTTAGCATCACTTCAACAAGTGGGTGCGGTCAGGAAAGAGTGTTAAGAGTCTGAATTAGGATAATGTTTCATTGAGAATTATCCGGTTATCCGGATAGTTTATCCGCATTTTGCCCACCTCTACCCGTATCATGCAAGAATGATTGCCGAGCTACTCGTGGACGAGTCGACCAAGATTGGCGCGGGGGTGCTAACGCTAACAGCTCCTCTCGCCGTGATGTCACAGGCTGCACCGAAAGGTGCACAGCACGCCTGCTGTCCCCCCTCGTGATACGGACTCAGCTAACAAAGAATGGAGACACTACACCTCCGTGTAGATTACTAAAAACTAAAGTTCGACAGAATTGAGCGTCAATCGTAGTATCATCACAGAAGGTCGCACGGCGTGTTTATGGGCTGAAAACAAAATGCAAGTGTTCCTCTCTTCAACACCGAACCAATAAACATAAACACTGATGTACGTGTAGAATTCACTAATACTATGGGCATGTTAAGAAATTGAGAACTGTTTGCAATAGCAGATATACACGAATACATGCACTATGTTTCCTGAGTCATTTTATAAAGCAACAGTGTGGTTTTGAGAATTCTAAACGATTCATTCAGAGGGGGGGGGA
>NW_004797635.1:289326-290917 GCF_000002075.1 Aplysia californica | reverse complement strand
TCTCTCTCTCTCTCTCTTTCTTTCTTAGACTTGGAGTGCTTTTTCTGTCAAAGAAGGAACCCACGTCTGATCAAATCGAGACGGATTATTAGTTATCCGGAAGCAAGCCGGCAACGAGATGGTAGACTCAGTCAGAGACTTCCAGAAGATGCAGAGTTTTATACTGTGTCACAGGAACTGTATGAGCATATTGTTCCTAAGACCATCAGCAACTTTTACAAAAGAACTTTCTGAAAAAGAACCCAAACGTCTAAGGGGCAGTACTAGATTAGTTCGTTTAATTTTCGTGAATATTGTTTTTTTCTGTGGAGAAGCATGCTCACTGATACCCCCTACAAACACCCTTATTGGAAAAAAGCATACGTATGCCGAACTGGAGAGGAGAAAGGGAAAAAGATCACAAAAGAAGAAATACAAAAACGTGCCAAGGAATGTGGGGGGCAAATGGGGAATGGATGTCAGCTTCCGTGTGTCCTCAGCAGTCATTGATTTGCATGCAGCAGACGCTTGGTATCACAGAGACTGCTACTCCCGGTTCTACACAAGCAGTCTAAAGTAATCAACTAGCTCACTTACAACTCATGACAATGCCTTCAGTATGCTGGTGGACGAGATTCGATCAAACAAATTACGCATGTGGAATAGTGTGGAAGTCCATGAACGCTATATTGAACTTGGAGGCAAAGACAAATCTCAGCTTTCACTTAGCACTACCGCAGTTGCCACCATTTTGCGACGAGTTCAGTCAGCACCAGTGGCACATATGGTCTTCGACAGATTCTACAGACTGAGTACAAAGTCGTGCTGTACACACGCCCGCCAGAAGGGGACAAGTCGTGTGTACAACCTGACCGAAGAGTCGCCTTTGCCACAGCAAAGTGTCATGCTGAAAGTCACATTCAACGAGGAACAACTGATACAAATTGTTGTACATCGTCTTTGCAGCATGCAGCCTCCACCAGGATCAGATGTTGTCATCTCTGAACCAGATCCACTCCCTATACACATGGAGTCTGGACTTCAACAAGACACTCCGTATCTTGAAGAAGCTGATGTCATCCACGAATTGCCATTAGGACAGAGGGACATCAAGGTCGTTTCTGGTGACACCGATGTTCTCGTTATCATGGCCCGACATCTCTACATGAAGACCAAAGGAATGTCATGAAATATGACTCTGTCCATTGAGTTGTGCACATCCACACATAATGTCATAAGTGTCAATGACGTTATCAGAGAGCATGCAACCATAATGCCTAATTTGCTGGCAGCTCATGCCCTGAGTGGTTGTGACACAGCTTCTTCCTTTTTTGGAATTGGAAAGATGACAGTCCTCAAGAAGCTTGAAGTGTTCATCGATGAACTGGAGCTTGGGAAGATGTCTGCTCCTTTACTACTGGAAATCTCTGAGTCATGCCTTCAGTTTACTTATCTGCTCTATGGGGATGAGTCTGGAGCCAATATGAAACAGTTCGAGTCAACATTTTCCGGAAGAGGCTTGCTGGAAAGAAACACATTCCCCCGAATCTGAGTAGCCGTCTTCGACTATGGCAAGTTTTCAGGCCCGCATCAAACGAGCCCACTTTCAGGT
>NW_004797635.1:264770-281726 GCF_000002075.1 Aplysia californica | reverse complement strand
TGGAGAAGCGAGAAAGGGCAAAACGTAGACCTTTTAAAACTTCCCAACCGTGAACCGGGCTGACTTTGACCGCCTTTTGTAGCTATTACTCGCTATTAGTGTCATTATAAAAATTGTAATGGCTAAGGCTAGTTTCAATAAAAAATGACCCCAATCCTGAAAAATAGAAACATCTCAATGACCAGTAAAATGAACGTTATGAAATGTTATGTATGATCAACCCTTCTATATGGCTGTAAATGCTGGACAATCACATAAGACAGACAAAATAAAATAGAAGCAACAGAAATATGGTTTCTTAGGAGATTGCTTAGAGTAGAGGAAGGAAAAGAAATCAAATGAGGTAGTGCTTGATGAAGCCCACGTGGGACACTCAATTATAAAAACAATCAGAAAACGACAAATGCAGTTTTTGGGACAGCTTAATAGACATAAGGGTCTAGAACATCTAGCTTTCACTGCCAAAATTGAAGGCAAACGAGGCAGAGGTAGGCCCAGAACAATCTACTCAGGGAACCTTAACAAATGGGTAACAGAGAAAGATCAGGGAAATGTAGCTTTTTTAGAGCATCCGAGCAAAGGAATAAATGGAGAACCGTTATCGGCGATGTCTGTCGCAGATCTGGCAATGAATGATGGTGAGTGTTCGTCCAGTATAAAGCCCTGTAAACTAATAGTTCTTGTTTAAGATTAGGGGGCCCGAAAGTGTGCATACTTTTCAAGAGGCAGTCTGCTATTTCTACAGATATTGACCATTTTAGTTTTAGGGGTTGGTCTGTGTCACCCCAGCATTGGGGGATCTGAAGGGGTTTGGGGATGAGTGGGTGTTGGGAACATAGGAGTGTATGAGGGTGAGAGGGCGTCTGTGCATTTGGTACAAAAATTTGGGAAAAAAGGAGTAGAGGGCTAGGAGGTTGTTTTCAACAGTTTTCCCCACCCCTCCCCATTGAATTTGTTTATGTAGGTACGTTGTGCTGGATGGTGTGTTGGTAATCGCATGAGATGTCCGAACCATTTAATTTTTTGGTGTTGGAGGTGATGCATAACATCATTGTGCCCACCATTTCTCTGATTACTGAGTTTCTAATTTTGTCTCGCCTGGTCTTGTTTACTGCTTTTCTAAGGCATCGCATTTCACATGTTGTAATTCTTTGCTCTAATGTCTTGTTTAGCATTGATAGGTGAGTGTTGGGATGAATATGGGGTTGATTATTTTGGGTTTTGTTGTCATGGGGATGTTAGATGTTTCAATAGTGCAGTAAACTGGTAACTAACATTATTGGCCGTTTGTACTCGTGTTTCAATGTCTCTATCCAGTCGCCCGTCTTCTGTGAACATGCTTCCGAGGTACTTAAATTCTTGGACCATTCTGAGACTGTTGTTCTTGATGTGTACCCTGAGTGGTCCTGGCTTTCTGCTTACTTGCATGTCCCTGTTTCGTTGATGTTGATCTTCATGTCGTAGTTGTTACATTCTTCGTTTAATGTGGTTGTGTGTTGTTGAAGACTTTGTTCATCTTTGTGTGCAAGGCTTTGGTTGTTATTATTATTATCATTATTAGTAGTCGTACAATTATTATTATTATTATTATTATTATTATTATTATTATTATTATTATTATTATTATTATTATTATTATTATTATTTATCATTATTATTACTATTATTGTTATCATCATTATTATAATAATAATTATTATTATTATTACTTTTATTGTCACCATTATCATTATTATTATTATCATTATCATTATTATTAAAATTATTATTATTATTTATTACCATTATTATTATCATCATTTTTACTATTATTATTATTATTATTATTATTATTATTATTATTATTATTATTATTATTATAATTATTATTATTATTATATGCAGTATGTTTTCCCACACTTAAGGTTAGCAATGATGACGATGTTGATGTCCTTCCCCATACCCACAGACTGTACAACGCCATCACTTTCGCCCGCTACACTTTGATGACCTTCTGCTCGTCCTTGAACTTGCTGGTGTACGTTAAGTTCAACACCAACTTCCGCCAAACGCTAGCAAATATGTTCTCTAGCCGGGCCGACACAAACGCCTGGGAATAGATGGTGATGATGATGATGATGATGATGATGATGATGATGATGATGATGGTGATGATGATGATGATGATGATGATGATGATTCGTTCCCCACGAATGATTCCAGGACTTCTATTCAGACTCTACTGTGCGTCTCCAGGTTACTTTGAGTCTGCCTCTTTTGCGACGTCCTTCGGGTGTCCAGTGGAGGGCAGTCTTCACAATAGAGTCTGGTTCTCTTCTCAAACCATGTCCAATCCATCTCCATCTTCTCCTTTTTATTATGGTGGTCATGTCCTCTTGCTTACATTTACGTAACAGATCTGCGTTGGAAATCTTGTTGGGCCAGAAGATTCTGAGGATTTGGCGTAAGCTAGTTGTATGAAAGGAAGATAGCTTGGCACGGTCATGATCAGTCATCCTCCAGCATTCAGCTCCGTATAGGAGTGTGGATAGTATACAGCTAATATACAGCTTTAACTTTGTTTCTATACTTTAGTCCTGACTTCCAGATGTTGATCATTCTTCTGTGTACAGATCTTGCCTTGGCGAGTCCGTTCATGATGTCTTCTTTTGGGCCGCCGTCAGTTTTGATTATGCTGCCTAGGTAGGTAAAAGTGTCTGTTATAGGGAGGTCTGTGTTGTTCACCCTAATCAGCGTTGGAGAGCTTACATTCAGTGTCATCACTTCTTTCTTCTTCTGGCTTATTCTTAACCCAATCTGTCGTCCGTATTTGTGGAGTCGTTTATTTTTTTCCTGCATGTGCTGGTTGGTATGGGAGAGTAGTGCAAGGTCGTCGGCAAAGTCAAGATCCTCGAGGGTGGAGAAGAGGGTCCACCTTATGCCTCTTGATGTATCCTCTGTTGTTTTCCTCATGACCCAGTCAATGGCCAGGTTGAACAGAATTGCTGACAAGTTGCATCCTTGTCTAACTCCTGTCTTTACCTCAAAAGCAGTGGTACTGTTTCCAACAACGCACTTGAAGTTTTGGTGGAAGCTCTTGGTGACCTCTACTATCTTGTAAGGGATTCCATAAGATCGTAGAATGTATCAAAGACTTTCTCTATGCACACTGTCGAATTTTTTTTTTCAAAATCAACGAAGTTGACATAAAGTTGTCTCTGCCATTCCGTGCACTGTTCTATTATGTTGCGGAGGGCAAATATCTAATCTGTGCATCTTCTTTCTTTGCGGAATCCTGCCTGTTCTTTTCTTAAGCAGCTGTCCACGGCATCCGACATCCAGTTAACAATAATCTTTGCCAGGATTTTGCTGGAAACTGATAGCAACATGATACCTCTCCAGTTGTTGCAGTCTCTTAGAGCTGCTTTCTTTGGTACTTTAACAATGAATCCAGTGCTCCAGTCCTCGGGAATCTGCTCTCCCTCCCATATGGTTTTGAATAGTGGATGAAAAATGGTGAGAGTCAGTTCTGGGTCTACTTTAAACAATTCAGCCTTCAGGTTGTCCATTCCTGGAAATTTTCTTGATTTCAGGCTCTTAACAGCTTTTACAATCTCGTGTTTCTGTCGTGGGTCAGAACTGATATGCAGATCCAAGGTAGCTCCCTGTATGTCTAGGGTGTCCTCAGGTGGAGGTTGGTTTAGGACATCCCTGAAGTGTTCTGTCCAGCGTGCTTCTAGTTCCTTCTCGATTGTCAGCAGCTTGCCAGCCTTGTCTTAGATTGGTCCACTCATTTCACCGTGATACTTACCACATATTATTCTTGTGATCTTGTATACGTTGCCTTGGTCATTTTTAGCAGCTACCTCCTTTGCCTCAGTTGCCAACTTTTCCATGGGTTCTCTTTAGTCCTTCCTGACCAGTCTTTTAACTTTCTGGCAAGCTTCCTTGTAATCCTCTGCGTACTTCTCCTGTAGCCGTATCTACTTAGCTGCAAAATGTCTTTTCAGTTTCCACGCTGCTTACATTTTATTTTCACAAGCTATTAAGTTTACTCTTAAAATTAAAATGCTCGGGAAAGTAAAGCCGTTTACAATACCGCATCTTGCCTTTACAGCGACGTTAAACCCCTGACTAGCAACCAACACATTCTATGATTCCATCGAGATGACACAACCCCCCTCCCCCTTTTCATAATAATAATATGCTGTAGGCCTACATTTTTTCTCCCAAGGAAGGTGTACTCTGATGACCCCCCCCCCCTCCCCTCTAAAACTTTGAATAAGTCACCTAAAAGCAGGCCTTCTGTAATTAGTATTTAGAAGATAGCTTGCAGTTACATGCGATTTCGTATTCCCACCTCAAAGCCAAGGTAGCCCTATGCGATAGAAGAAACAACGTGAGAGACCATAAATGATATCAAATTCACATGTGTGGACAAAAAAAATAGCTGATTTGATGTGTGAAGTGATATCACTGTTATGAAATCAAATCACGTGGGTCAAGGTCAAGTCAGTCATATCAACGATAGGTCTACGATAGGCCTAGATTTAGTGTATGAAATAATCCAATATAACCCAATGAGTTTACTGGCGGACGTATTTGATATAGATCTAACGACAAAACATAATATAAATCAATTTGAAAAAAAAAAAAGATTGAAAAGTAGTCTAGCCTTATCCAGAAGTTCAAATAGGGCCCTACAGGCTTAATATTGTTACTTTTTATGCGTTAGAGAACGTAGACAGCTTGTATACATTCTCTAACGTTAGAAAACGTAGACACTTCCATAAATAAATAAATAAATACATAGAGGATACATAAATACATAAATACATACACTCATACATGTTGTTGTTGTTGTTGTTAGCGATCCAGTAGCATCTGAGCGTTAACTCTTCTGCATGATGCCGTTCGGTAATAGTTGCATGTTTGTTCTAATTGTTGTCTTGAGGAGTAGAGGCAATTAAATGTGTGGGGTAGCTTAGGAAGAAAACATCCCCTTAAATCAGTTAGTTTTCTACAGAAGAACAGATGATGTTCCACTGTCTCTGAGGGGTAGTCACATAGTGGGCAGGCAACAGACTGCTTTACTCCAATTCGGTTGAGATGTTGGTTGAGGGGTACATGTTGTGTTCTAAGTTGGAAGATTATGGATTGATCTCCCCTCCTCAACTCATTGATTGGATCTTTGACCAGTGGTTTATTCATGTGGCCATACATCCTCCTTCCTCATACATAAATAAATAAATAAATAGATACATAATTAAATAAATAAATAAATAAATTAGCCGTGCAGTCCCGGCATCGAAAAGAATAGGACTGACGTGGTGCTAGCGTGTCGTAGGAGGCGACTAATTAATGGCGAAACCAGGTAGTGACTCCCGAAACAGAGTCATCCTCCCTCCAGGTCGAGGGTTGAGTCACGAGGCTAACAACCTCTCTCGTAAAAAATAACCTGTTATAGAAACTTGGCTGGTCGTGGATTTTCTCCCAATGGAGAGTTTAGGATGCGAGGCAGTGAAAGCAGAAAGGAAGCTGCTGGGCAGAAGCCTCCTCCATCATCCAAGTCCAAGTCTCTCCGGATTGGATCGTGGAACGTAAGGACCCTTTATGAGGCTGGGGATGGTATACACCTTCAGAAAGCCCAACGGAAACATCACAAGACAGTCACTGCAATGGAACCCACAGGGAGCACGAGGCAGGGGTAGGCCACGAGAAACATGGAGGAGATGTGCGGAAAGGGAAATGAGAGTGATGAATCTCACTTGAAACGAGCTAGGAAGGATGGCCTAGGACAGAGATAAATGGAAGGAGTTTGTATGTGGCCTATACCCTGCCAGGACTGAAAGGCACTGACGATGATGAAATAAATAAATAAATAAATAAACAAATAAATAAATAAGATTCGTGCTCCCTGGAGGGTTTTTAGCTAGCTGTGATGTAATTGTGTCTATGATGACGTAAGTAGCATAATATATATGTATAAAGATCCACAAAAATAGGGGGGGGGAGGATAAAAATAGGTGTACCATGCCGAGTGTTTTGCTCGCCAACAACGTGGGCAACGTGTCAAAGAGTACTGGAGACAATAAATGAATGGTGGAGTTGAATTTGTACGTGAAAACTCTCTTTGGTTGGATTTTTTTTTTCTTTTGTTGCTTTTTAAAATAAATCTATTTCCCCTTTTTTATTTTGTTAGTTGGTGTTTTTTTGTGAGTATGTGCTTTTTGTTGATTGCTGTTGTTGTTTGGGGTTTTTTAAAGTCTGATTTTGTTTTTCATTAGACCTTTATCATTCACATCTGGCTCGGATATTTTTTCTGTCGACTGTTGTATGCGTCATGTGTGTGTGCGTGTGTGTGTGTGTGTGTGTGTGCGTGTATGTGTGTGTGTGTGTGTGTGTGCGTGTGTATATGTGTGTGTGTGTGTGTGTGTGAGTGTGTGTGCGTGTGTGAGTGCGTTTATTCACAAAGACAAACTGCTTCAAAGGAACGTGAACCGGCGTCTGTGGTGTAGTGTTTAGCCACTTCGCTGTTCACGCACCAGACGTGATTTTGATTCCCTCTCACCCCCCCCCCCCCCTTTCTCTCTCTCTCTCTCTCTCTCTCTCTCTCTCTCTCTCTTACATACGGGACATCCGCCCAATTCAGATACCACCACACTGACCGTACCTGCTCTCTCAAAGCGTCAAATTGAAAAAAAGTAAAGGGGTGTGGGGAGAGCTTGCACAGTGAGTATTTTGCTGAGCTTCATGGCCAACAACCCTGGTTCGATTCGAAAAAGGAGCTTTTTCATGTCTAAGACTTTTTAAATTGGTAGTAAAACACGTATATAAATCATAATTGTTGACATAACAACAGATACATAATCTATCATATACAAATTGTACATAAAATTGTAGAGGAAATAATAATATGCTTTGACACATTTTGCAGACATATCTGTGCATAGAGCAATGTCCCCAAAAATTTGGATGATCTGCAGTACAGTTGTTTAGTTGTTTTGCTACATATGTACATAGTAAATGTTATTCCTGATTTGTTAAAGGGGGGGGGGGGGGGCTACACCTGAAGGCTATCTCGCTTATTACTGGACCGAATTTTACCAAATTTCACATATATAACAAGCATAGTAAGGAGTCTTAAAATCCGCAATCAAATTTGAGAAAAAAAGTTTCTTTTCCATGGAAACGCCGCAATATTGGATTTTATTGACACGTCTTACGAAATGAATACCGCACTTATCGCTCATGGAAATTAATAGGTTTCTTGCATACGTGTTCACAAACATTAGATCTAAAATTTGTCTGTTGTTTTTTTCCTAAACGAATAAGTAAATTTTTAATGAATTTTTTCCTGAGATTGCGAAAAATCCGTGAAAATCCACACACCAGACACCACCAACAAAAATCTATTACATATATAAAAATTTCAACAAAGTATTTTTTAGTAATACCTCTTCTCTTCATTCTGTGAAAATTCCATGAAGATTGGATGAAAAATGGTGGAGTTATTCAAAAAAGTATAGAGAAAAGTCGCGTTTTGAGAAAACGGCCGATAAAGAAAAATAGAATACTGACTTTATGAGGAAATGGCGGTTACGAACATGCCCGGTATGCCGGTATGGGAAAAATACGGGGTTTTTTGGTGGGTTCTTATTCAATGAAATAGTTGTAGGAGAGGCTGAGGAAGCTAAAAATGCCGACAACTCGAGTTCCATGATTTTGAGCCGAAGTGAGAGTTTTACAGCACTTGCAATACAAGTATAAGAGCCGACGATTAAAAGTGCTTCTAGAGAGTAACATACAAAGAAAAGGGGAAGAGATAGATGTTTGATAGGAAAGCATGAGTAAACCACACCCCAGCACCTGCCAACCATCCACCTATACAGTGTCTAAACATTGCCATAGGGTCGGTGGGGTTTACAAAAGGAATATAGATCTAATTGAACATGTGGGTTAAGTCCCATAGTTCTCTACCTCACCGGCTTAGGCCATTCATATGTCACCCTAAATCAGAGGCTCATCCCCTGAGCAGATATGCATTAGTTTTAATAAGAGTTTTACGGCACTTGCAACACAAGTAGGTTATATCAAGTACCGAAAACAAGAGTGTATTACTAGATAGTAGCATTCAAACAAAAGAAGGAGGACAGTAAAAGACAATAGATGGTTGATGGTAAAGAAGGACCAAACCACACCAGAGGATCCGCCAACCGCACACCCGGTTACCTGCGAAGTACCAAAGACGTATATTATCATTATGATGCGGACAATGGCTTTACCGGCTATTTTCACTGTTGTCAATCGTCATAGTCAGACAAGGTCCGGTTTTTCGCAGCTCTGGCGTCACAGTTGTTTCACACATGCCCACTGGAGCAACTGTTTCATAAACATCTGCTGCAGGAGGAGTCAAATTACTGGATGGGATACTCTGTATGATCAGAAAATCGAACAAACACATGCACACTCTGTTACAGCATTGGGACATCACAGGGCTGAAAACACTGAAGATGGAAGTATTTTTCTGTGAAGGAAGGCGACCAAAAGGCGCTGAAGACCACAATGTTTTATCCTCCGATTGCGCCTTTTCGTTCGAGTGTTCACATCCTCTTGTCTTTGAATCGGCACCTAGAAATGGCGTCACGTGGCAGTGTGGATTTTTAAACGTGCAATGAAAACCACCATCGTCAGTCATTTTGAAAGCATAGACGTACCTATCATACATCTGCGACCCAACGGTAAGTGTTTCTGAATGATCATGACCACAAATATTCTTTTTGAGCCCTGATCGTCTACTTTTCTTCGCTCCAGATGATTCAAGATTGCTGAAATTCGTGTCTGCATTTCGGACTTAGAGCTGGGGACCTCCTGACTTCTCGGTGTGTCCGACACGGTCACGACCATACACTGCCCCATCACCTGCTCTCTCCAGAGTTGTAATCCCCAGGTCCAGAGAATCAGACACGCCCTTGACAGCCACGTCACTTTCATTGCCAAACACTACATCGTCAGCCCGTCTGCTGCCACCTTCACCAGCACAAACACCACGACATTTTTCTCGACAGAGTCTCCGACGGCCTGGTGACTTTTTCCCTCACTATCAGCCTCGTCTTTGGAAATACCCGTATTGTTTTCTTGGCCTTCATAGCCAGAGACACCCGTTTCTTTCTCCTCCCCTACACTCAGGTCAACTATTTTATCTTTGTCGTATTTTCCAAAACCTTCGTCGACAGTTTTATTAAGAAGCCTAATAAATCTATTTTAAAAAAGGTAAAATTTGACTTGAGTTCTCGCCTGCAGACAATACTTCCGTGTTTCTGTAAGCGTTGACAAGAACTTGATGAGCTCTTCTCTGATCTTGGACAGAGTGAAGATAGTTCTCCAAGTTGGCGTCAGCCGGCCCGCCCGAGCTAAAACCATTACGTCTATCATTATGTTCACTCTCAGCGCTATCTACCTTCATGTGCGCACGATTGCTAACTTTTGAGATGTTCGAACTTCTATGACTCACGACGCCAAAGTCTGGTCTCAGAGGAAAACACGTCCTGTACGACCATTGTTCGTCAAACGTGCTATGAACTGTGCACAATAGGTTTTTTCATGACGTCAGTAGTGTTGCTAAGCGACCATGTAGTTTTGTTTACGCCCCTATCAACACTATTAGGTTATTCAAGACACAAGACCTTCTAGTTAAATGTCCATCTCTGAAAGGGCCGAGCCAAGTGGGAAATTCGTGTAAAGTGCCTTTCCCAAGGACACAACGTCGGACCGAGCTGTGGCCCGAACCCCCGAACTGGCAATCTCACTATTGCGAGTCCAGAAACCTAACCACTAGGCTACCGAAGCAACTAAGACCTCTATGAAATCAATCAAGTGAAAAAAAACAACTATAAATTAATTTACAATATGTATCTTTACAGAAGCAAATCGAGTTAAAAACTAGCGAGTCCATATTTTTTTTAATAACTAAATGTAGGTACATTTGTGTCATATCTTGAAGTAACACCTCTATTCTTCACACTAATGTATGAAGAATGACTTATTTGTGGTACAAGTGCCGTAAGACTCTTCCTAAATCGAAACTACCCCCCACCCCCACACACAACTACCCGTCTCACAAGGAGCAAATACTCGAGTTTTGATAGTCTGTACACCGACACATCATTTGGGAAGCGGGCTGCTTCAATGGAAGGGCCGAGTTTACAGAGATCATACAGCACTTCAGCAGAAAGATGAAGATACGTCATAAAACTAAAACAGATGTCCCCACCATGTGGTTTGCATGTGGGGAGAATTTTTATCGAGTATCTCGGTCTTTCTACTTGGACGTTGTACCTCTCTCAGCTCGGGTTGGCTCTGTCAGGAAGGGTGGAAGTCCGCCTCTTAAATAATCTAACCTGTGTCTATGATATTATATAACCACCTACCTTAACTCTCGGAAGTCGTTGCGTCTACTGGCAAGTCACTACGTTTTTGTTATTTTTGTTTTTGTTTGTTGTTGTAGTTTTTCTTTCATTCATCATAGATATCGCTTTCCTGTACGATAAATGCATCCTACTAACTCCTACTATCAAATAGTTTATTCTCTTTGTGGTATTTTGGTAAGAAATAGAAATACGAGCGCATAGCTTGAAACCCAAACTATTTATGAAGGAAATGGTAAGGTAAACATGCTATTTTCCACCAAGCTTGCTGCCACAAAATAGGGAAGAGGCTTACGACTTGTAAGAGTTCTTAAAAACAAAACAAAACAGAACAGAACATTCACAGACTCCGGTGGGAACTGTTTGACCCAGCAAATATAATGTTACGCTCGTGATAATATGATAAATGCCTGTGTTATTCTACTGAAGAGAAATGATTATATCCACTCCCTAGCACAAAGACAGACTCAAGTTTTTATCTCAAGACAACTCCAAAAATATAATTATGTGTATTTAACGACGCGATTATTAGCCGTGTGTGTCTTGTCAAAATATGTCAGGTCTTTGTCAGAAGGGATGGTCTTCTTGTGTGTCTGAACACATCAAATGAACCATGATCGTGTCAATGATTGCTCAAAGGAGCTATGATTTCGCAGAATAATGAGCATTAATCATACCGTCGCATTGAAATTACATGTACGTATTATTCAAAGCGCTAAAAGTGTAAACTTTCTTCGTATGTGGTTACATTGCAATTTGAAGGCTAAAATAAAATATTTGCTCAAGAGAATTAAGTAGTTTTATTCACCGACCCGTATCTATTTAATGTATAATGACAGGTGTTTTTAAACCAGAAAAAGAGATTTGGTGAGGGAGGGTTGAACTGTGTACACCTAAAATGTTCTATTTGTTTTAGCGAGCGTGATTACATTTTCCTGGCTTGGTTCCGCTGTGGCATTTTGACGATTTGATTTTTCAAAAGAAGTAGTATCATCATTTGAGGCGTAATGTCCAATTGATAAGTGTCACGTGACTGAATGTGCAACTGAATCTCTGGTGTAGTTATCTTGAGACATCACATCAAGAAACTAATAAAAACTGGGATCAAATTCTCGACTGGATGTCTGCAAATCGAAACAAGGCTGCAGAACACTAAGCAAAGACGTTAGTCGATCAGAGAGAGGTAACACTATTCTATCACAACACTGTGGAATCAGGCGCCCTTCAGGTTTGGGGCATGGGAAGCTTTGGGGCATACGGAGCTCTTGGTATAATCTGAAAGTCTGTTCTTTTGTCTTGAGTTTGGTGAAGAAACATGCATAAATCTTGAATTAATTGAAGTCGAGCTTTTTGCAATTGAAGAAGATTAGGTGTGTGTTTGTGTGTGTGTGGGGGGGGGGGGGGGGGGTTCCTGGTGTCAGCAATAAAATTAGCCAGAAAATGGACACCAAATTTTGGTGACCTCTGAACCGATGCTGTCTTTGGAAACGTAAGATTTGCAAGTTTTGGTGCTTTTAATCAACATTTTTCTGTGGAAATCTACACAGATTTTGTGCTTTTAAATAAATACACTTGGTGTTGAGCAAAAAAAATTGATTGAAAAAAAAATCAATTAAAATAACCCAACGTTGGGAAAACAGCCGGTTTCTTCGGTTTCACTATTTTCACCATGACACGATGCCACACTTTTATGTACCTCGTGAAATACAGATTTTCAGCTACGCGTTGGCAGGGATCAAAGAGAGAGGGGGGGGAGAGAGACAGAAGGAGACAGCGGAGAGAGAGAGAGAGAGAGAGAGAGAGAGAGAGAGAGAGAGAGAGAGAGAAGGAGAGAGAAAAAGAGAACAGTGTGGTGTAGAGGTTAAACACTCAGGTGAAGCGACTGACAAAATGTCTCAGATTCAATTAAGCTTTTACACTTTATAAATGTGAAATAATAAACGTCAGGTATGGTTAAAGAATATGGCATCGATAGAAAATCTACAAATTTGACCCTAATGTCGATTTTTTGGCCAAAATCTCCATTTGTAGATTATGAGAAGAACTTATTTTGTAATCATACATCACAAGCTTAAATTGGTTGACCACAGCTTGGGTCACGCGAGATCTTCCAAGGGTTGTTTTCAAGGTTCTCTAAACCTGACTCTGTCCTGTCTTTGATGATAAAACGTTGGTGTCTCCTCTCAGAAAAATAGTCTGTGTTGAAAATGATGTAAAACAGAAACAAAACGAGGACTGAACAGTGCACAAAGAACATAGCATCGCAAAGATGTTCTACTGTATTATTAAAAAGCAGCTTTTTTCAGTGGAGAAAAGAAAGGATTTCATTTTTTTAAACTATAAAGAACAGTACTCGATACAAATTCTTCCCTCTCAGGATTCAAATTCCTACCAAACGGAAAATGTTGTAATGTGTCCCACGCGCTCACATGACTTTATCCAATTGTGAGTGCAGTAAAACGCTTACCAAAACAAAAACCAGTTAGTCATATTATAATAAGGATACTATCAGAGCTTTGGGGCTTATGCGTCTAATGAAGAAAAAGATATGTGCTGCGAAAAGATGCAATTAAACGTTCGTCAACATGGGGGCATTTAGGTATGGTATAAACTTAAAGACTATTCATTTGCTTTGCTTTGGATGAAAAAAAGAGAAAATGTTCTCCGGGGTTGGTGACTTCCAGAGCCATAGCGCACGTGGAAACTGCAAGTTAAAAATGTACATTTTTTACCTGTGGTTAACATTTTTGAGTAAAATCGAAAACTCCGCACGGGAATGTGCTTTTCATTAAAAGGTTATAAAAACGGCTGAACTCCCTCCCCTCCACCCCCACCCCCCTCCTTTTAAAAGACGATAAAAGTAATTTGGACAAGTGCCTGATTTCATCACTATGCCTCACAATGTCACATATATCTAATACTAGTGTACAGAAGTCACGTCATAATATAGGGTTTACCACCATATATTTGTGTACAACATAGCTGTAGAACTTTTAATTCTTTGTTCGGTGTTTTGTTTTCGGTTACACGTCAACCTCTGAGTCAGAGATGACACCTCCAGGTATACCTGGTATTTGAATTGTTATTTAAACAACCAATCTTCAGCGGGGCAGTAAAATTGTTACAATAGATTTACAAAGTTCTGTCTGACATTTTTGGCCGTATTGAGTCACTAAGACCAAGAGGTCATAAAACAAATGTTCTGTTTGCTCCACCAAAATCGTAAGATTATTCGGAGTCGTTATCAAGATATTCAAAGAATTGCGATCGTAAAAGCTTGAGATGTTGTGAAACTTAAAATCTTTGACGTCAAATTTCTCCAACCTCGGAAGTGAGCAGATAGAACTTTGTAATTCTGATGGTAGCAATTTATATGTCGGTTATGAGGTGAAATGTCGTGGGAGGGGGGAGACGTTGGGTCTAAACAATAAATAAGACAACATTCCGGAAACAGTTTATCGACCTCTCAAAATTTCCCCCTTGCCCAGTCCTTTCAAACATGTATCGTCCCTATCTCTCCCCCTTCTTTTTGTGTTTGTTACTCTCTTGTAACACCTCTAACCTTCGACACAACTGTATGACCTAATAGTGTTTCAAACGCCGTAAAACTCTCACGGAAATTAAATCAAAACCCAGTCCTATCAATAGGACTCCATCTGATAAATATAGCGTTGTGCACTGGTGTGTTAAGAATGCACAGAAGTCACTTAGAGAGGGTGTGAACCACACGGGGAAAGGATCGCCATGGCTTCATTCACAACACGGAGCAAGAGCATCAACATGACATACTCTCAGGAAGTCAGGCAGCTGCTTAACAAAGAAAGTTTTTGATTGGAACACACAGGGGAAGAGATCAAGGGGACGACCGCGTGGAACCTGGAGAAGAATCATAGAAATCGATGTACAGAAAACTGCGATGACATGGAATAACATCCAGAGGTTCGCCCAGGATAGAGAAAGGTGGAAGGTGTTTGTCTGTGGCCTATACCCTGGAGCAGGGTGAGAAAGGCAATGATGATGACTGGTGGGTTAGTTATAGTCAGTACAAGGTTATGATAAGTTTAACTTCGTAGATAGTTGACTGTACACTTTTACTTTTTATAGTTACGATTCACTTTGTCCAAGTGGACATTTCAAGATTCTTCTTGCGAGAGGTAGGTTCAGGACAGTTATCAAATTTGTCTAGAGAATAATATCACAATGATACCCTGCCAGTGATAATAATAGTAAAATCGGTTGCTTGCACGCACTCATGATGATGATGATGATGATGATGATGATGATGATGATGATGATGATGATGATCATGATGATGATGATCATGATGATGATGATCATGATGATGATGATCATGATGATGATGATGATCTCGTAGATAATTCAACACACTTCACTCAACCCGCACAAATGTTTAATTATTTATCACAGTCAACGTTGCCATCTGAGGGTGCGGGGGCGGAGCGGTTAGTACGTTCGTCTCCGAAACGGAAAGTTCGGGTTCGAGCCTCCGTTCGGACACCGATTTTTTTCCGCCCCCTCCTGCCCACCCAGAAGTAATGAGTACCTGACTTCGAGTTGAGGAAGTAAAGGCAGCGTGGAACTGGCCTCCCTATCACAATATGCCGAAGGCCTAGGAAGATGTGTCAGTGACAGGGCAATCCCCAATGTCCGGGTCGGATGCGGGAACAACTTTACATTTTAAAAGTTGCAATATCTTTTACTTTTATCCTTTTTGTCAATTTTTCAGGCCATGAATATCACTGCTCCCGCTGCTTCCCTGATCTGGGAACTGGCCACGTCGACCTATGACACCGCCACTCAAGTCACGAGGGCCCAGGACCGGAACATCGTGAGCGCCCACCAGTACCAGGTCACCAAGTGGACACTCGTGGCTCTCCAGGTGGCCTTCTGCTCCTTTGGACTGGTCACCAACGTCATCAACGTCGCTGTCTTCATCAAAATGGGCGTGGCGGAGAGCGCCACATCGTTATCGTTCTTCTCTCTCGCCGTGACCGATCTGGCTTTCGTTGTCGCTTACTTCATCTTCATCCTCCTCACCATTCACGGACACTTCAGCAGCAACTTCGCTTATAACGTCATCGCTGTGTTTGTAATGACTCTCCCCTACTCCCTCTCCTCGGCTATAACGGCCTACCTGTCCTTACAAAAAATGTTTTGCGTGGCCATACCTTTCAAGTTTAAGAACGTGTTCACACTCCAGCGAACTGTGATAGTTCTAGTGTTCATGTCGGCAGTAATTACGGCCTGTTTCGTACCTATGTTCGCCACTATGTATCCTGTGGAGTTTCAGAACCCTGTGACAAACAGCAGCATGGTTATCCTCGCTTATAGACCCGGCCGCCCCAAGTTAAGGAGAGCGTTCGAAATCTCAATGCAGTACCTTCTCCCTTTGTCGGCCCAGGTGATCGTTATCGTCTGCCTGGTGATTCTTATGACCAAGCTCAAGGAAGCGTCCAGGTTCCGGCACAGTAATCTCACAAAAATAGCCGAGAGCGACTCGGCAAATTCCGGGAGCTTCCGTCTGTCGGGGAAAGAATTACAGGTGATGAACACGTTGGTCAAAGTGATAGGACTTTTTGTCTTTCTGTCTGTCTATATGTTTTTACTCCCCGTCAACACAATTTAGAACATTAAGGATGAAGGCTTCGACTATGCCTGAGTCAACAACAGTACAGAGAATAATGAAAATGGTATTAATGTGTCATGATTAGCAAATACTCTTGACGGTTACATGCAAACATGGTAGTTTATGTTACCTCTTTAAGGGGGGTTGGGGGTGTTGAGTATATTATTTATGTTATTCAGCAACTCCGTCTTTCTCTTAGAATTTTGTATCAAAATCAATAAGGTTGGTCCTCGAGGGTAATTCCAAAGTAGCATAGATTCTACATAATCTAAAATGTGCAAATAATATGACCTACAACATTTGAAATTGTGACAATTGTTTTGAAAATCACGCATCATTTATCTTCAGCAGGACTAAAAGAACACAATATTATGATGTGAAGTGTCCCATTGCAATACGTGCAGTATAGAAACTGAGAAAAATGAACACAAACAAGAACGCTTTCTCTGAAAACAAAAGTACAAACGAAACGCAATTTTATCACATTTATTTTAAACTAGCCGGGTACCCCGTTCGATGAACGAACTTAATCGTCAAGTCATTGTGGGTTAAGTGCGCACAGCATGTGAACAGAAGTCTTGAAATATGTCTTGAACACTGCATTCAACTGCATTGAAATGCTAGAACTCTGTGTGGACGAAACAAAGTATTTGGGAAAAATCGGGGAAAGTAGTTTGTGTTGATATTTTAAAGTTGGGTCCTAGCCACTTGGATGCTGTGGACGCAAAGTTTCAAAGGTGTAGGTTAGGTAATAAGGGAGGAGTTCGTGCACAAAGCCTCCCAAGTCCACTTTTATATATATAGAAACGAGGGAATTCAGAGCAGTTCAGTTCGAGGAAAAAATATATATTTCCACCACGATTCTTATCGATAGATTATGAAGTAGATGGGGTGAAAAAGTGT
>NW_004797635.1:257459-264670 GCF_000002075.1 Aplysia californica | reverse complement strand
TGTTTGGTTTTTTTGTGTGTAATTTTGTTTTTCATTAGACCTTTTTTCCATCACATCTGGCTCAGATATTTTTCTAGTCGAGAGTTGTGTGCGTATGTGCGCGTGTGTGTGTGTGTGTGTGTGTGTGTGTGTGTGTGTGTGTGTTTGTTCACAAAGACAAACGGGCCCAGTACAAATACCACCTCACTGACTGTACCTGCTCCATAACTCTATGACCTGCTCTCTCAAAGCGTCAAACTGAAAAAGGTAAAAGAGTTGAGGGGGGGGGGGAGCTTGCACAGTATCATGCTGAACTGTAGGGCAAGCAACCCTGGTTTGAATCACAAAAAGGAGCTTTTTCATGTCTTTGACTCTTTTAATTGGTAGGAAAACACGTATATAAATAATAATTGTAGACAAAACAACAATAAATGCATATATCATATACAAAATGTACATCAAATTATAAACGAAATATGCTTTGACACTTTTTGAAAAAGGTCTAACAAATTTGAACGATCTGCTGTACAGTTGTTTTGCTACTTATGTACATAGTAAATTGTATTACTATTCTGTTAAATAGTGTCTCACTTTAAGTAAGAGTTGTACAGCATTTGCAATACAAGTATAAGAGCAGAAGATTAAGAGTGCTACTAGAGAGTAACATACAAAGAAAAGGGGGAGAGATAGATGTTTGATAAGAAAGAAGAAGCAAACCACACTACAAAATCCGCCAATCCATACAGTGTCTAAACATTTCCACAGGATCGGTGGGGTTTACAAAAGGAATTTAATTGTACATGTGAGTTAAGTCCCATAGGCCTCTACCTCGCCGGCTTAGGCCATTCATATGTTACCCTAAATCAGAAGCTCATAGCCTGAGCAGATATGTATTAGTTAAAAATAAGAGTTTTATAGCACTGGCAACACATATAGATTATATCAAGTACCAAAGATAAGAGTGTGTTACTAGATAGTAGCATGCAAAGAAACGGAGGAAGATAGTAAAAGATAATAGAGGGTTATTAGTAAAGAAGGACCAAACCACACCAGATCATCCGCCAACCACACACCTGGGCACCTGCGAACTACCAAAGACGTATATCATTATGATGCCGACAATGGCTTCACCGGCTATTTTAACTCTTGTCAAACGTCATAGTCAGACAAGGTCCGGTTTTTCGCAGCTCTGACGTCACAGAGACTGTAAGACTCATGCCTCCCGGAGACTCCCCTCCACTTCCGGACGTCGACTGCTCACTGCCACGCCCACTCGCCACTTCCTTCCGCAATAGCAGAGTTTTCCAGCGCGCGGTCAACTTCCGGAGCACCGAGGGGCGCAGGACGAAGCACAACAGGACGTAGAAACCTTGCACACCACTCACCACGATGTGCAGCATCCACAGAAAGGCGGCGTTGAACACAATGGCGGGCAGGTAGAGCAGCCAGTAGAGGCCCATTAGGAGACTGAGGCTCACACACAGCAACACACGGCGCCTGTTGTTCTTACATGAAGCGGAGGAGTTGAATGCCTTGTTGAACCCGACGCTCTTACGAATAGATCGGACCACCACGACCGCGCATGTGCAAGAGACTGATACCAACACGAACACAGGGCAGCAGAAGGTGATGAGAAACGCGTTCAGGTCCCCTATCCAGCAGTATCCCCGTTTCCCATAGCCGACATACGCGACCTCAGTCTCGTCTAAGACGAAACAGACAGTTACCATGACAACAGGAAGAAGCCAACAGAGCAGGAGGTAGATTCTGAACACGCCCTTCCTTCCGGAGTCGGTTGAGTTATCGATGCTCCTCTGGGAGTGGTTGCTCGGACCAGCAAGTAGGTACGCTAGGTCAAAAGACATTGCTGTGAGCCAGGCAAAGGCAGAGAGCCAGCAGGCGTGCAAGAAAGCGGCGTGTACAGAACACAAGAGTCCCTGTGGGTAGCCCGCCAGCAGAAACAGAACCTGCGCCACGAGTAAGGAAGAGGAGAACGACATGACTAGCTTTCCGGGGACGTTTTGGAGCTCTGGGAGGAGGATATACACTGCGAGAACGAGAACGAGACAGGCAGAAGAAAAAGATAGAGAGATACGCGTGGCTACAAGTTCCATGTCGCCCGGTGGTACCAACACGAACACCTGCTGGATTTTCTTCTTTTCATAGCTGTTGTTGTAGTACGAGCAAACTCTTGCACCATCCTGCACCAGTTGGTAGGAAAGATTATTGTACACCACAAAATCATCCGGATCTAGGACTGAGCGAATTGATGAGCACAGGTTTTCATATGACGTTGAGGCATTTAACTTTAGGTAGTCTTCACTATTCACAAAACGTTTTAATGTTTCGAGGTGATTTGTCACAATTAAGAAACTATCTATGATGAGGTATGTCGTCTCGTTATGTAGTAGGTATCCATTCTCACAGACAAGGTTGGTTTGAATTGTTTGATCGACACAAAAAGCTACACGTACAAGATCAGTAGGACTCTCGACCTCATCAAAGCTCATAAACGAGGTCATTTGAAAATGTAACGTCTCCAAAGGTATGAGAGTTTCATTTAACGACGCCTCGTGACTTCCATTTTTAACACGCACGTGCACTTCTCTGTACTCAGTTTTGCTGCTATTGAAATCACATAAATCAGAGTCATTCTTTGCGCGACTAGAAATGGATGCTTTTGTCATCATGAAGTTATGACTGTGGGCAGTCTGGGAAAGCCTGTCCCTTAGACTGGCGTAAACGGCCAGAATCTGTTTCACATCTTCACTTTTCTGCAGAATGAGTACCACAGATGTGCAATAAACAGACGAATGGACTACTCGTGTCCCCTCCCCCACAGTGTGACCTCTGACCTTGTGGCACAAACTCTTAAAGGTAGCTTGGTCGCCTCCCCTTGGCTTTCCTCTATTTTTAGCAGAACCTTTAGAGTGGATCCTGCCATTCGTTTCCAATGAGATTTGCTCTTTCACCTTTTTCGTCTGCTCGTGGGTAGTTTGTCGTTTCCCGATGTAAGTGAAACGTGAACTGTCCGATGTTTCTATAAATAAATCATTGATGGGGAAAGGAGAATGTTCAATGCCATCTGTTGGTGAAATTCGCTTTCGGTCACTATACGTATTTTTAATAGTATCCCAATATGAGGACAAGTATAGATCCTTGTTTCTTTCGCTGTTCCTTTTCACACGCTTATGATATTTTGATTCTTTGTCTCTACTTCTCGAGGAAAAAGAACGATCTCTGACAGGTTGGGGGAAAAGATCCGTTTTTCGGCATCTGGTCTGAGAGCATGCAGTAAGTACCACTCCCAGCTGAGATGTGTTAAACATTTCCTGAAAATCTGTTTTTAAAAAGGCTTTCACGGCGCTACTTAGACTAGCCCAGTCAGAGGTTTTGGAATAGCCCGCAGCGTTCAATACCTCGTGCACCCAGAAGCGAGTTACAAAGCATGTGTTTTGCAGACTTTCTAGGAACCTCTCTGCCTTAGATGATGTCTCAGGTGATGAGCTCTTACTCTTCAATAATTTGTCCTCGTCAATGTGATTTTGTGGTAAGTCAGTGTCACGTGACCTGGGCTTGGGTGTATTGATTTGGCAGTCAGAGCAGTCGTTTTTTTCCTTGATCTCTTTTGTTGAGAGAGGGACGGAGCAACCGGAAGTAAAACAATGGTCCAGTTTTTGAGCCAGTTCTGATACGTGGTGGAATACAAACTCCAACGTCACAATGGCTGAAGAATCCCTGAGGAAGATGACCTCCTCATTTTTTGACACATCAACAAGAGAACTATTTGTAGAACAAGAGTCGTTCACTTCAGCTTTACAAATCTCGAGCCTTTGACATTTCCCGCTCGCCATTACTCTGCCAGGGGAACATTCCACGGTGACGCAACGGCCGTACAGTGGCACGAACACGTCCCCGTCTGGGCATTTGTACTTCTCGATATGTACCAAAGTCTTCGAGATTTTCAGAGGGGAACGGCCATTTCGGAAGTCCAGGAGCATGCGCAAACTCATTGGGTGAAATTCAGTCGTTTCACACATTCCCATTGGAGCAACTGTTTCACAAACATTTGTTCCAGGAGTAGTCAAATTACTGGGCGGGATACTCTGTATGGTCGGTAACTCGAACAAACACA
The DNA here is from genome assembly GCF_000002075.1 of Aplysia californica. Lineage (NCBI taxonomy): Eukaryota > Metazoa > Mollusca > Gastropoda > Aplysiida > Aplysiidae > Aplysia > Aplysia californica. The sequence goes on along the minus strand of NW_004797635.1, from coordinate 260,556 downwards.
TGCACACTCTGTTACAGCATTGGGACATCACAGGGCTGAAAACACTGAAGATGGAAGTATTTTTCTGTGAAGGAAGGCGACCAAAAGGCGCTGAAGACCACAATGTCTTATCCTCCGATTGCGCCTTTTCGTTCGAGTGTTTACACCCTCTTGTCTTTGAATCGGCACCTAGAAATGGCGTCACGGGGCAGTGTGGGTTCTTAAACATGCGATCAAAACCACTGTCATCAATCATTTTGAAAGCGTAGACGTACCTATCACACATCTGCGACCCAACGGTAAGGGTTTCTGAATGATCATGACCACAAATATTCTTTTTGAGCCCTGATCGTCTACTTTTCTTCGCTCCAGATGATTCAAGATTGCTGAAATTCGTGTCTGCATTTCGGACTTGGAGCTGGGGACCTCCTGACTTCTTGGTGTGTCCGACACGGTCACGACCATACACTGCCACATCACCTGCTCTCTCCTGAGTGGTCATCCCCAGGTCCAGAGAATCAGACACGCCCTTGACAGCCACGTCACTTTCATTGCCAAACACCATGTCGTCAACCTGTCTGCTGCCACCTTCACCAGCACAAACACCACGACATTTTTTCTCGACAGAGTCTCCGACGGCCTGGTGACTTTTTCCCTCACTCTCAGCCTCGTCTTCGGAAATACCTGTATTGTTTTCTTGGCGTTCCTTGCCAGGGACACCCGGTTCATTCTCCTCACGTACGCTCCGGTCAACTATTTTATCTTTGTCGTATTTTCCAAAATCTTCGTCGACAGTTTTATTAAGAAGCCTAATAAATCTCAAGAAAAATGATAAATTTTGATTTGTGTTCTCGCCTGCTGACAATACTTCCGTGTTTCTGTAAGCGTTGACACGAATTTGATGAGCTCTTCTCTGATCTTGGACAGAGAGAAGATTGTTCTCCAAGTTGGCGTCAGCCGGCCCGCCCGAGCTAAAACCATCACGGCTATCATTATGTTCACTCCCAACGCTATCTTCCTTCCTGTGTGCACGATTGCTAACTTTTGAGGTGTTCGAATTTCTATGGCTCACGATGCCAGAGTCTGGTCTCAAAGGAAAACACGTCCTGTACAACCATTGTTCGTCAAACGTGCTATGAACTGTGCACAATAGGTTTTTCATGACGTCAGTAATGTTGCTAAGCGACCATGTAGTTTTGTTGAAGTCGTGCTGCTTCCAGCACTCCAACTGAGTTGGCCACTGAAACACTTCTTCCGGTTTTACACCGTTGCACAGTGCACAGAAAATGTTGTAGAAATGAATCTGTTCACGTTTCGCGTACTTAAAATGAGTTAAATTCATGGGATGCCCATTTGTTTTCTTGTCATCAAAGTCACCGTTTTCACAGAAAGTCACGATGTCTTTTTGAGCGAGCCCTGCAAAAATTCCAGTCGGAACCTCATTTTTTTCAGAATGCTCAAACTCCTGACGAATCTTCTCGAACTTGGAAACAAATTTCCCAGACCTACTGCACTTCGAAACCATTTGAATATGAGCAAACTTTTGTGATGAAAGTGAAACTTTGACGCAGGTCGACAGTCTACTCCAAAGATACTCCTCGTGGAAATCGAGAAGCTGAGACAAGTTTGTGAAAGTTTTCACCGCCGCTTTCGCGACATTCAGAGAGGACGTAAAAATACTGACGCCCAAACAGCGAGCGTAGTAGTCATAGCAACAGTCGCCGTAGAGCCAACACAGGCGGTCACAATAACAGGGATACGTAGCTATGAAGTTAGTTGTCTCCCTTTCGTTGGCCGTGTCGTCATGGCAACGGTTCTGGCAGTTAGCGTAGTCACAAGAGGGCGCCACTAGCGTATAGGAATATTTAGCCTTGGTCGAGTTCCCACTTATTCTACTTATCCCACTTAACTTTTTACTGTCCGTATGGACGGTGTCTCCAGGCTGGTGCCCACTGTGTGTTCCTTCTATCTGTTTGGAATGACTGGGTGGCGTGGACTTATGGATTGATGAAGTAGGAGTAGGGTTGACAGATGGAGCTTCTGGGTTAAAGGTTGTTTGTGTGGGGTCAAAGGTTGTTTGCGTGGGGTCAAAGGTCGTTTGTGTGGGGTCAAAGGTTGTTGTTTGTGTGGGGTCAAAGGTTGTTTGTGTCCGGTCAAAGGTTTGAGTTGGAACGTCAAAGTTTATGTGTTTTGGGTCAAAGCTTTGAGTTGTGGGGTCGAGTGTTGGGGCCAAGGAGGCTCGAGGATCTTGCCCTTCCGTGATGGCCTTCTCCGATGACCGGAAAGCTGTCGTCTCTATGTGAGCCAGGAGAGTCAAGGTTACCACCCACAGGTCTGTTGAAGGGAAATTAAGAAGTTGTTGTTGTTGTTGTTGTTAATATTAGTTTTTTCTTATTATTATTATTATTATACGTTACTATTTCTGTCGTTGTCGCTTTTGTTATTGTTATTGTCGTTTCTGTTGTTGCTGCTGTTGTTATTGTTGTCTTTGTTGATGTTGTTATTGACGTTGCCGCTGATGCTGCTACCGTGGTCATTATTGTTGTTATTGTTGTTGCTGCTGCAACTGTTGTTGTTGTTGTTGTTGTTAGGCTACCGGATTCGTAATCGTGAGGTTGCAGGTTCGTGGGTTCGAGCCGCGAGCCCGACGTTGTGCCCTTGGGAAAGGCACTTTACAGGAATTTTCCTCACTCCAAACAGGTGGGAATGGGTACCCAGCCATAGACAGCGAAAGATCTTGTCAGTATGTTAGTGTTTTAGCGCCTAGAAATTGCTGTTTGCCCTCTATATTTCCCAGGAAGTTGAGGTTGTTTCAGAACCCTCTCACGTCTGCTGGGGTAATAGTGTAGATTGTGAAGCGCATAGAGCTTGTTGTTGAGCGGGGATTTGCGCTATAAAAATGCTATCTATTATTATTTTTGTTATCGTTGTTGTTGCTGCTGCTGATGTTTGCAAAACTTGACACAATATAGACTATATAGAACAATGTTTTAAAGATTAAGACAAAATAACATTGAAACAAAGAAGGCACTATAATTTCCAATGTTTCAAAAATGAATATTAGGACCCCAACAGCCACTCAGAGAGAGGGGGGGAGAGAGAGAGAGAGAGAGAGAAA
>NW_004797635.1:256147-257319 GCF_000002075.1 Aplysia californica | reverse complement strand
AGAGACAGACAGACAGACAGACAGACAGACAGACAGACAGACAGACAGACAGACAGACAGACAGACAGACAGACAGACAGAGAAGAGCATAGATGTCAAAATCAAAGCACGAGTGCCTAATCCTGCTGAGCGAATAATAATGTGGCCCCCGAGAGAATTTTAAGCACTTTTTTTAGTTTAGTTTTAGTAAGAGTTTTACGGCACTCGCAACTACATAAGGTCATATGAGTGCCAGAAGATCAGAGGTGTTACTGGAGAGTAACAAAACATAAAAAAGAAGAAGGGGAGATAAAGACAATAGATGTTAGATAAGAAAGAAAGAGCAAATCAAACCAGAGCACCCGCCAACTACCCACCTTTTTTCAGAATGGACAAAATCATGATAGATTTTCTCGAACTCAGCAACAAACTTTCCAGACTTACCGCACTTCTGTGCCGTTTGAATAATATGAGCAACCTCCGGTCGAGCGAATAATTTTAAGACCGTTGAGAGGAAGGAAAGTCATAGATGCAGACATTGTCTACAGACAGACGTCTCGTGGGGTTCATCTACTGAATTCTGCACCCTGGTGACGTTTAAAGGGGTACAAACAGTGTGTGGTTGACTTGAAGTGGTTATTTTGTCTGAGAATTTTTAGTTCTGATTCGCTACAGGTCCTAACTGATGGACCATTTCCACCCTTGATATCAAAGAAGGCCCTAAGGTCACTTTAACATTATTTTCGTACCGTGTGCGAAACTTACGAAATGAGTTGGTGATGAGGAAATGTTCAATACAAAAAGCTCTCTGCTCTTTACTAATCTTAACCATGATGTCAGAAGGCACAGAAAACTTGAGAAAAACTATCTGCAAACTTCTGTTGGCATGTTAGACTACTGTAGTTTGTAATATGGTGCAATCATTGGGATTTTTGGTGGTAGGCCTAATGCGAACTAGGGCGCCATGCTAACAAAAAATGGGGACAGAGCTGAAAATGGGTTGTTGTTGTTTTTTTAACGCGCTGTGTTCTGTAGATTTATCAAAAACGAATATCAGATAAATTCCTTTTGACTTCCAAATGTTGTGTACAAATGCGAATAGCAAAACTTCAGAGAGGAGGAAAATATCAACAACAAAAGTGAGCAGTTGTTTTGTTGCGGGGTTTTTTTGTTGGGGGTGGGGGGGGGGGGGA
>NW_004797635.1:250291-256047 GCF_000002075.1 Aplysia californica | reverse complement strand
GGGGTGATCAGCCTGTATAATAATAAAACGCAAAACACTCTCATTGTGTCAAGACACGGCGGAATCAGGCGCTCCTCAATCTTTCGACCAATGGAGTTATTGGTATAATCTTAAAGCTTGATCATTTGTCTTGATTTTGATAAAACAGTACATGTACATCTTAAGTAAACACTGAGGTATTTACAATTGAAGGAGGTGGCATTGGTCTGATGTCAGAATTAGCAATCAAAATTACCTCCACACTTCACTGGTAACTTCCAAAGCTCGAGTTACTTTGGAAATTTCAAATTTATATATTTTTTGTGCCTTTGATCAACGTTTTTCAATAAATCCACTCATAAATTTAAATGTGCTTATAAATAGGCATAAGAGATGCGGAGACAGAACAAAATCAATAAAATTTGCCCAACGGGCAGAAAAATGTGGAGATTTTTTTTTCGATTGCATGCTCCATAATTTCTAGCTTCTTCACAGCAGACGTTTACTTACGGGCAAGCGCCATGACGCCAGAAGTCAGTCACCGCCTCGTTCTCGCTTCATGGATTCTCTTGAGAAAAAAAAGGCGTCCATACACAGCGTGAAAAAAAAACAACTAACACACCAAGGCTGCAACACTGATCGCGTCACTGTGAGATCTGTCATCATTTAGGTTTAACGCCTTTTTAAAAACACTGTAAGATTATTTAAGAAGGGGGGGGGGGGTGTCTCTAAATTTAACGTCCATCCCCCCATAGAAACGAGCTAGGACGGGTGGAAAAACTTTTTTTTTTAATTTCCCAAAACGACCCAAGTTCAGAACATGACACAGCGTTTGGGGATTCAAACCGCAACCCTCCTCTGCAACTGATGGTACCTCTGGTTTGATTCTGTAAAAGTTTAACACTCAATAGAATCCCGTACGTAAGCTGATCTCTTTATAGCAATATCTCAGATTGTGACGTATTTCTCTGATAAGACCCAGGAAGATGGTTGGACAGCTACAAAAAAAAATCACCAAATAACCCACAATTGACAAAACAAACAGCTGGTGACTCCAAGTGCAATCCAGTATACTATCAATGATTTAGAAGCATTTCTCTCTCTCTCTCTCTCTCTCTCACTCTCTCTCTTTATCTCTCTCTCCCTCTCTCTCTCTCTCTCTCTTTCTCTCTCTCTCTTTCTCTCTCTCTCTCTCTCTCTCTCTCTCTCTCTCTCTCTCTCTCTCTCTCTCTCTCTCTCTCGTGGAGAATTTTCTGACCGGCAACAATAGGTTTTCTCTCTCTCTCTCTCTCTTTCTCTCTCTCTCTCTCTCTCTCTCTCACACACACACACACACACACACACACACACACACACACACACACACACACACACACACACACACTCTCTCTCTCTCTCTCTCTCTCTCTCTCTCGTGGAGAATTTTCCGATCGGCAATAATAGGTGTTAAGTAAATTGTAAAGGTAAAGCGCCGTAAAACCCTTTATCATGATAATAAACAATAAAGGTACGTCAGCAGGAAGTTCAAGATTCACCTCTATCCGTTATAAAAATGAAATAATTGACCGAAAGTTAAAACCCGACCTCACGTTTAAAGGCACATCTTAGCTTTTATCTTCTGAGAGCAAAATTACTCAAAGGCAAGCTTTTCCAATCTAATCTTTTAAAGGTTTATTTTTGTGTTATTTTCTTTTAAGGTACACCACGGCAGCCTAAAAAGTCGATTTTGGTATCCAAAACCGATTTTTCGATTTTGGACTATTTTAGTAGAGCAACATCTGCTTTATCGATTGGAAACATTTTCAAGTGTCCAAAACATCTATAAAGTGCTCACATATGCCATGTATTTTAACATTGTGTGGTAATAGAATGGTATGAATTCGTGTTTTTTAAAGTTTTCTAAAAACTATGATTTTCTTAGGGGGGTGGGTCACCTTGGCAGAGATATTTCTAAAAGTACTCGTCGCAGCTAAAACCCACTTTGCATGACTGTTTCTAGATAATATGTTTGCAACGTACTAAAAGATTATTGTGATATTGTGATAAGTCTTCCGTCAGTGTTAAAGAGATTGGCAGTATAACTCTGATTTGTGATCATTTTTTTGTCCAAGTATTGTATATGACACTAAAAGGGCAGTTACAAGAAAAGTATGAGACTTACGAAAGTAAATCTTTAGTACGTTGCAAGTTGTATATACACAAACTCTGTGTGACAATATCAAGGCTGTATCAATTCAATCTTTTTCAGAATCCCTGCCAACAATTTGCGCAAATTTTGGTCTATCGAACCCTTTGCATCTTAAAAATTCAAAAATTTGACAGTGAAATCATATAGGGATAGTGTGTTTCTGTCTATTGACCCATACTGGTTATTGGGAATCCCAGTACACTTAATTTAGAGCCCAAACAAAAATTTTCATTTCAGCTGTACCTAGTTCTGAAAATTCGGACTGGTTTATTACTTATGATTTTGTGCAAAGGAAATATATAGAAATATTGATAGGAAGGTAAGTACGTGATTAAGGTTGCAAAATATGTTACATGATAATCAATTAAGTTACGCCATCCCGTTGCTTTCACCCTGTCTGTCAAAGGCAACCTGGGAGGTTTGATCCTAGCCGAAATCATACGATTTGATTAAATATTTCGTACTAGGCAAAGAACTTAACTTCCTATCGAGTCTGTGCATTCTCGCTATTCGACCGATGGTTGGACAGCTACAGACAGACGAACGATTCGGAGGCACTTTAAAAAATATATTTAAAATACATACCGGGTGATCCCAAAAAATTGCAATTTTTTGCTGAACATCTCGCACAAATATTGTTCTAAAAAGCTGTAATTTGGAACAGACATAATTCATTCAAAAAGAATTTGTTTAATATAAAATCCACGAACAAGAAACTTGTTTTGAAAACGGAAGTGGCTTAAAGAAAAAAGTAACCAAAAACGAAAAGTTCACCAACTTTTTAAAATCTTGTAAAGCAAGTCGTGAAAAGATTGGTTGATGTTTTTCCTTTATTTTCTCTTTGACATTTGTTTTTCATTCCTGTGACGTTTAAATAATATTATCGTATTTAATTTCTTTTACAGAGATCTTTTTTTTTTCAAACTAACGATTTCATTCTGAACTTCCTAGAAAAAGTGCTCTACATGCCCTCCTTTGAACTCGACATATTTTTAACGCGTCGTTAGAAATGTTCAGTGGCGCCCAAACACAAGGACCTGCTAAACCACAAATGTTTAAAGCCACGTACACTGTACATATTCAGTAGGAAGTGGCTTCTAGAGACAATAGGGAGTGGGATGCCCAACAGACGGCAATTCTTGGCGTTAACAAATGTCCTCGAGGAAATGATCAGACTTTTCAAGACAATCGAGAAATCATTAACACATTGCATGCTCTGATCCATGTCATATCCGCTTAGCAAAGATGAAAATGGTACAGTCGTAGGTTAATATCTACCATGAGAATGCAGACTGTTGAGGTGTAGAAAAGTCCAAGCTGCAGATTGTCAAGAGACAAACGTCTAAAGGGACTTGACTACTGAATTCTGGGCCCTGGTGACGTCTGTGTATTGTGTGTGTTCGACCTGAAGTTGTGATTTTTTAGAATTTTTTAGTTCTGATTCGCAATTGATCCAAACTAACGGAACTTCTCTACTCGTGACGCCAAAGGTCTGGAGAGCACTTAAGCATTTTTCTTTCCATGCTGTGCGCAGAACGTACGAAATGTCAGGGATGGTGAGTTTGTGAAGAGATAATTTGCAATACAAAAAGATCTCTGCTCTTTACTTAATTTAACCATGACCTCATCAGACAAACGAAATTTGGAAAAAATAACATCTGCAAACTTGTGTTGACCTGTTAGACTGTTGTAGCTTTCAAAATGGCGCGATCGTTGCAGCTTTTAGCGGTAAGTCTAATGCGAACTGGTGCGTCGTGCTACACCAATGGGGACAAGGTTGAAAATGGGTTGTTTTTTATTGAGCCGTAAAAACCAAAACCATTTTACGGACTTATCTAAAATTAATATCAGGGAAATTCCTTTTGACTTCCAAATGTTATGCTCAAATCTGAACCGCAAAACTTCAATACGGAGGAAGATATTTACAAAACAAGCTGTATAGTTGTTGTTTTTCACAATGTAGTTTACGAAGCAGACGACCATCTGATGCTGGCCCACTGTGACGTGACTGCGCCAGGTCCGGTCGGAGTAAGTTTAAATACTCTCTCCTTCACAACTTTGTTATTGAAGAGACCACACTCAGGTGCACTTATTATCCGTCTGCGATGAACTGAGTCAGAGTCAGAGCTTTATGAAAACTATAACCGGGCCAAAAAATGGTTTAATAATGAAGGGTGTCATTGCAAAACGCATCATACCACAAATCTGAGTATTTCTGGAAGGCACCGCCCACTCCATAATCTCATGATTGTCGTGAAAATGCGTTCATTTTTTTTCTTTTTATCAAATGTACTGCATCTCTCAATAATTATAATAAGTACGATAAAATTGTGTTTCATACCTAATTTTTTCAAGAAAATATATTATGTTATCCCCCCCCCCCCCCTCCGCTTTTTCTCAGTTTTTGTAGTCAACGGATATCTTGCGTTTTGCCATGGAACCCTTCAAATATGAAAAATTTCGGTCGCACGGTGATGTTATAGCCATGGACATGAAGATATGAATTATTCACAAACAATACTCCCTAAGTGCTTCTGTTTATGTAAACTGTGGATCATTTGGGACTCGCCTTGTTTCTCCTGGTTTAGATAGCGTCATCGATCTGCTAGGCTTAGGCGATTCTGGCACTTGATGGTGTTGACAGACACTGGACGTCCTCTTCTGGTATTTCCTGCTGGTGTTGATGAATCTTTTACGTGGTTTGCTTGAGGGGAGAGCGTTGCTAGTTGGTCCTACTTCTTTACTCTTCCTGCGGGTTTTTTTGTTTTTGTTCGTTTCGGGTTTTTCTAAAAGCCATTTGTGAGGCATCGTGGTGAAATCAGGCGCCTGTTAAAATAATGTAAATGAAGAAACTGGCATTTTTTCCTCCGGTGTAGCAGTTTGTATTGAGTTTTTATTTTTTAGCTCAACACCATGTATGTTCATTTTTAAATACATTTCTGTATGGATTTTACTTGAAAAAAACAACTTTGATTAAAGGTACAAAAAATGTAAATTTTCAGTTTCCAAGGACTCTAAAGCTATGGATGTACCATACTTTGGTTGCCATAATCTTGATAATTGTCTCTTAAACCAGGCGACCTCCACATCAATCGCAAAATAATTATCTTTCCTTCTATTCAAAGCATATGTGTATTTTTTTAAAATTGAAAGCAAAACTAATGAGCAAACCAGTAACCAGTAACTCCTGGTGCCCAAAAATTAACGAGCGCCTGATTCTACCGTGACGTGACATATTTTTTTTTACTGTTTCCGAACAACACGGTAGCTTCTCTTTACATCCGTTATTCTAAATCTGTTCTGCTGTTCGCAAATATTGGCCGCGGGAAAGCAAATCCCGTCTGGGTCATATTTATTCATACTAAAATCACTAGCTTAATTGTTATCTTTCCGTTTGAAGTGTAAGCAACACCGTGAGATAGAGAGAGCCTTATCTTGCTATAACTGCTTTACCCCTGTGTTTGCACAACTTCTGTCGGTCGTGACAAAGAGCTTAACACGTTCGTTTGCTTTATTATGTTTTCTTTCTTTGCTGGTTCTTCTTCTTCTTCTTCTTCTTCTTCTTCTTCTTCTTCTTCTTCTTCTTCTT
>NW_004797635.1:239974-249481 GCF_000002075.1 Aplysia californica | reverse complement strand
GTGTGTGTGTGTGTGTGTGTGTGTGTTTGTGAGTATTTTAGCGTGTGTGCATATACGTATGTATGTGCATGCGAGCCCGTGTGTGGTGCGTGAGTGTGTTTTCTCCGTGTCTGTTCTGAGCGTCTCAGTATCGTAGACTTACCCTTGTCATGAACGTTAAAAAAATGTATTCTCCAAAACAATTAATAAAGTCATTTTTCCATTATGTCAGTTTTATTAACAAGAAGCGACGTAAAACAATGTTCAGAAGAAACGGGAAAACAGGAGGGAGAAACTACACTGAGAAAGAGAAAAATAGATTCGCAGCTGGATTCTTTTTTATCCTTTGTTTAATAAGATAAGATAAGTTAAGACATATCTTTATTGTCCAGAAATTATTATAAAAACAAGAAAATAAAAACAATCTTTTAAAAATCAATCTACACAATCCAACCAGAACATCGTAATGTATAAATACACTTAACTGAAAGTGGGTGTTTGGTAGGTGCTCTAGTGTGGTTTGCTCCTTCTTTACTATAAAGCAACTATCGTCTTCATGTCTCCTCTTTTTTTATGTTTATTACTCTCTTGTAACGCCTCTAATCTTCGACGCTTTTATTATCGAATTGTGTTGCAAGTGTCGTAAAACGCTTTTTAAAACAAAAACATAAATGCAAAGAAACCTAAGAGACCAATGTGCCAGAAACATATCATAGACATGAAGAGGTAAAGGATGATGATTGTCTTTTCCCTTGGGTTAGATTGATAGTCATGCAAAGTGTCATTCTGTTATAGTGCAAAGAATTGATTCTGCATAATGATCATGTCCTGAACTGCTTTGTTGACTCCGTGAGAACGTAACCTGGAAGGTATAATGTTTAAAGAATTGTATGGGGCTATCAACACTATTGGGTAGTTAAAGAGGCGGGACCTCCGAGTTTAACGTCCATCTCCGAAAGGACCGATCCAACTGGGAAATTCGTGAACAGTGCATTTCCCAAGAACACAACGTCGGAACGAGCTGAGGCTCGAAACCCCGAACCCGTAATCTCACGATTATGAGTCCGGTAGCCTAACTACAAGGCCACCGACCCACGACGCATAAAATTACCATAAATTAATGCCAGGTTCTGTGGCAGTTCTGTCACGGATATGTAATGTAAGGGTGGAATTCCATTTGCGTTGAGAGTACCAGATCTTGTCCTAGTTTATTTGTTTGTTTGTTTTTAAACTCCCCTTGAAGAAACCTGAAGGTGACAATATGGCGGAGACAAGGTAGGTGGGTGGGTGGGTGAGCGGGTGCAGGGTTTCAGTGAGTGAGCAGGTCTTCAGACGCACAGTCATACTCTTTTGCACAGGAAGGAGACGAACTCTGTTGAGTAGAAAGTTGAGCATGGGATTAAGATACATGTAGATCATGTAGTTGAATAACGACACGAGACCTTTGTGAAAGATGTGCTTGAAGGAAGGGTGCGGGGCAGGATAGCCAGGGGAAGACAAGGAGTAAGATGGACGGACAACATTAAAATAAGGACTGGTCTGGGTAGGACCTAAAGCAGAATGTGTAACGGCAGCTCGCAACCGTATAGGATGGAGGGTCATTACATGTCAACCTCTGAGTCAGAGATGACACCTCCAGGTATTCCAGGTACTTGAATTGTTTTTGTTTGTTTTTTAAACAATCTTCAGTAGGGCAGTGAAATCGCTACCTTAGAATTACAAAGTTCTGTCTGATACGTTTGGTCGTTTTGAGTTATTAAAAAACCAAGAGGTCAGAAACCAAATGTTTATTCTGCTCTATCTAAATCGTAAAGATTATTCGTAGTCGTTATTGAGATACATGTATTCAAAGAATTGTCTTTTAAAAGCTTGACATGTTGTGAAACTCAATTTTTTAAAGTCAGGTTTCTCAAAACTAGGTATTGAGCAGATATAACTTTGTTGTAATTCTAGGTAGCAAAATGTGTATGTTCCCTGTCCGTAAGTGAAAGCCTGGCTGATCGGTAAAGTTTTTACGAAAATAAGGGAAAATAAATGGGAAAGAGAGTGAAAATGAATAAATATTATTTACACACAATAAAGCGTACCTCTAACGACATTACTCTGACTAGGCTACAGATGTATGTAAAGTTTCAGGTCCTCGGAGAAGTGATGTCTTTTAAAAACGATTGTGGGTGCTTGGTAGGTGCTCTGATGTAGTTTACTCATTATTTCGGATATATCTTATTTCTCTTCCTTTTCTTTGCTTGTCAGTCTCTGGTCACATTTAGCCCTTATATGACCGATCTGTGTTGCAAGTGCCATAAAACAATTTACTCATCGCCATCAAGTGCCAGATCTGCGGCAGACATCAGTGACCATTCATTCCTTTGCTCGGATGCTCTTAAAAAAATCTACGTTATCCTGATCTCTTCCATCCCCTGTTTAGGTTCCCTAAGTAGGTTGCTCTGGACCGTCCCCTGCCTCGTTTGCCTTCGATTTTGCCAGTAAGAGATAGATGTTAAAGGCACTTATGTCTATTCAGGTGTCCTTTAAACTGCAAATGAATGAATGGATGAATGAATGAATGAATGAATGAATGAATGAATGAATGAATGAATGAATGAAAGAAAGAATGGGACTCACCCTCTGGGTCCACTTTGCCGTCGTTGTTCTGGTCAATCTTTTTAAAGACGAGCTGCACTTCCTCCGGCGTGAGAGGCTCCCCCAAGGTCAACAGGACGTCCTTGAGCTGGTCAAGGTCAAGGTAGCCGCTCTTGTCGCGGTCAAACACCAGGAAGGCCTAGGAGAGCGTGAGGATGAGGGGTGGGGGTAGACGGGGTGGGTGTGGTTCCGGTAGGAGGGGGAAGGGTGGAGGGGCTTATAAGTAAGTTGCAATGATGGTGGTGTTGTTGCTGGTCGTGGTTCTGGTGGCAGTGGTGGTGGTAATCGTTGTATTGGTGTTTTTTTGTTATGGTGTTGTATGGTTGTGGTGATGATGGCGGGGAATGTTGTGGTGGTGGCGATGGTGTCGGTTGTATTGGTGATATTTGTTATATTGTTGTTGTTGCTGGTGGTGATGGGGGTGGTGGTGATTTTGGTGGTGGTGGTGGTGGTGGTGGTGGTGATGGTTGGGTGGTAGTGGCAATGGTTGAACTTGTCATTTTTGTTATGGTGGTAGGGATCGTTGTGGTTGTGGTAATGGTTGTATCGCTAAATTGTGTTATGGTGGTGAGGATTGTTGAGGTGGTGTTGGTAATGGTCGTTTTGGTGATTTCTGTTGGTGGTGTTGGTGGATGTATATAGGCTGTGGCTATTTTGCTATTTACTGTCCTTGTTGCCGTTATGGTGGGGGTGTTTTCGTTCTCTGCTGCCCATGATACTTTCTCGTGTTGTTGTTGTTGCTCTTGCTGTTGCTGTTGTTATTGCTGTTGCAGTTGTTGTTGTTGTTGTTGTTGTTATTGTTGTTGTTGTTGTTGTTGTTGTTGTTGTTGTTGTTGTTGTTGTCTTCGTTGACGACGTATTTTGTTGTTAGGCTACCGGACTCGTAATCGTGAGGTTGCAGGTTCGGGGGTTCGAGCCCTGAGCCCGACGTTGTGTTCTTGGGAAAGGCACTTTACTCAAATTTCCCCCACTTAACCTATGTGCCAATCCACAGACCGCAAAAGATTTTGTCAGTTTGTTAGTGTTTTAGGGCCTACAAATGGCAGCTTGGACTGTATGCTTCAAAAAAATTTGATATTGTTTTAGAATGCCGTCAGGTCTGCTGGGATAAGAGTATAGATTATAAAGCGCCTAGAGTTTGCTTTTGAGGGGGAATTTGCGCTATATAAATGAAGAGCATACGGCAATGTTAGTAAATAACAAGATGGGCCACTTCTCTCTTTGAGCCAATTAAAAAAGTGTCCTCAAAATTTGATGGCGCCCTCTTCACAAAAGCGCACTCTTTGCGAACAGAGTTACCGTACTTGAGTTTTAAAAAATCAAAGTGAAACTAGCAAGTTTTGGGATAAATTTCGGAAGAACGCTTTTGTAAAATGGTTACGCTGACAAAAAACCTCTTCCGGAGGAAAGGGTGATGGTTTTCTTTGTTTAATTTGACTTTAGAATGAAAGGCGAGAGGTCATTAAAATAAAATAAAAAACTAAAACTCCGCACTGAACGTACCCGAACTGCTGATGAACAGCAGTCGATCTGCGCACGCAAGGGGGTGCTATTCCTATTCTTCTTCTGGAAAAACGAAAGAGAGCTTCAAAACAGACTGCAGCGCCATCTGAAGCAAAGAGTATACTTCCGGCGGACACTTTTTTGGCTGAGTGGTCCATCTTGTTATTTACTATCTTTGGCATACGGGAAGAACGGGAATAGTCACACACTGACAATCGTGAGGGTATCAATTTTGAACGCTTGTTGACTCATAATTGTATTTCTGTACCACTGTTTTCTAATTATTGTTTTTTCATTTCCCATTCAACAAACATAATTTTAAGATAAACCAGCTGTCATACAAAAATGGAGTTATGAGTCCACAAGCTTTTAAAATTGACACCCGATTTTGTTTTCCGATTTCACTATTTTTACGAGCGCCTGATTTTATCACGACGTCAGACCTATTAAAAATCCTTTCCTTGTTGTTGCACTGCACGACTTACAACTAGCTTTTTGTGATTAAAAAAAACAATTTTACTTTTTACCTTGGTACACTTCTTATGCTTTTAGCCTCTTTTATTCACTAGTTTAAGACATACATTTGGAATTGCTATGTGGCATTTAAATGTTCTATGCGTTACATTTGAGATTTCAATGGGGGGTTTTTATATTTGAACTTGCTATTGTTAGATAAGGACATTTTATGACGCCATTCGTATATTTTGATTTCTTAGGTGTAATTTGGTCTGTCTACATGGCATGAGAATTTGTTATGTGTATATTTGATCTAAAAAAAAACCTATATATTTACCTGTCTGAGTTGAACCTCGATGTCCACAGCAGAAAGACAATGGCTGTTGATGACCGACACGTACTCGTCATAGGTCAGATTCCCGGACTCTGCAACAAGCGGGAAAAGGGATAATTGAAGACCTGAGAACACGACTGTGACTAAGTCAGTTTCGCTGAACCAAGGAAAAACAGCAAAAAACGTGGACTCAAATCCAGGGGCGGCTCGTGGTTCGTGAAACTCACCTGCTATCATTCATATCGATTTTCTCTCCCCCTTCCCCACACTACCTCAACCTCCAACCCCCTTGGTCTCCCTCTTACCCCCCCCCCCCACCCCCTTTCTCCGCCGCCATTCCACACACATACACACAGAGACACATTTTATACCTGTATCTTTGCTTTCCCCGCCCCTTTTTTCCCAAAACAACACACACACAAACACATATAGAGTGCTTGGATACATGGCCCCTTCCACTAAAATTTCATATGTACATAAACATGATATTAACGTGCTGATTTTTAGTAATCTGCTGTCAAAACTTAGAACGAAATTGATACCACACCACTGACGCTGTCCGAAGCAGACCAAACAACAGGAGAGCCAAATTGGCTAGAAAGGTGATCTCCATGCGAGCTCTTTCCAAGCTGAGGGCAAGTGCTCAGTTCGCCGAGCTGGGTGACGTCACCGCTGAACGTGCGATACGAAGGGGCCCATCGTAACAGCTGCTGGTAACAACAACGTTGTGAGCCAGCGAGATAAACTTAGATTTAGGAACGAGTTTCTGTTGTGCGACAACACATCGGCGAACCCTTATCGTCTCTTTGAACGTACTTTTTAAGGGAACAAGTGCTATTTAAATGTTGATAAATATGAATTTGGATTTACTTAAAACTGAATAAGAACTATCATCAGCAGCCAATCTCCTGTCCACACAGCTGACTTTCTCGCCCAGTTAACCAACCGCCCCTGTTCAAGTCTACATTTGCTGTGAGGTACGCTGCTGCAGTTTTTCCGGGGTGGTTCTTTTTTCTCTACACCGTTCATGGTCGAGTGTCATGTGCACAATCAATATGTGTGGGAAAGTCTTTTCTATTTATAGATACCAAGAACTCAATGTTTGCCATTTTGGACTTGGGCACCGTCTTGTTCTCAGGTCTTCAATTCTTTATGGTTAAAAAAATATATTTAAGTCCCGATAAAAATTGTATCGCACTTACCACACAATTAGGTCACATTGGTGTCAAAATTGGAGGTGTTACAAGCTTAAGAGAGCAGTAGAAAACATAAAAAAGAAGGAGAGAAAAAGGACAACAGACGCTTGATAGGAAAAAAGGATCAAACCACACCAGAGCATCCGTCAACCACCCAGAATAAATGTCGACTTGAACCATCCCTTTAAAGCTTACATTATAAAGTTACTGTGCACATCCGAGGTTTTCACTTTCTGTGCGGCTTATTGTAGGCAGCCGTGACGTCAAGCAACAATGGCGCGTTTAAATGTTAGAATGTTACAACATTATCTTGATGATGATGATGATAATGATGATAATGATGATAATGAGGAGGAGGAGGAGGAGGAGGAGGAGGAGGAGGAGGAGGAGGGGGAGGAGGAGAAGGATGAGGAGGGGAGGAGAGCAGCAGGAGGAGGAGGAGGAGGAGGAGGAGAGAGAGAGAGGAGAGAGGAGGAGAGAGAGAGAGAGAGAAGAGGAGGAAGATAATGATGATAATAATAATAATAATGATAATAATAATAATAATAATAATAATAATAATAATAATAATTAATAATAATAATAATAATAATAATAATAATAATAATAATAATTTAGTAGTTATTATTATCATGATCATGTCTATTACGATTATTATTATCATTACAAAAATACAATTTTAGTGCATACCCACTTTCTACAGCACATGCTACATGCTTTATAACTACATATTATATTATATTACAAGCAGACCCAAGGAAACACGACTCAAGGAAACATTTTCGGTTTCCCACGAGCCCTAACAGGGGGCTCTCGTGGCCTAGATGTTAAGGTGTTCACCTCTCATTTAAAAGGTCCCGGTTTCGAATCTGCATAGCGCCGGAAAATTTTCTTCTCTAACATGTTCTCCTTCCACCCCGTTTCCTGCTCTCTAGCAATGTTCTGTCGTCTGCTTTCTTCTCCACTTTCTGCCCCCGCCCCGTCACCTCTTTTGCCCTCTGGGCTCCAGACTCTTTCTGCAGCCTTTCTACTTCTACTCCTTGGCTCCTTCTTACTGCTGTCTTTCAGCCGTACCCCTGATCGTGTGGTAGGAAAGATCTACACCTAGACTTCTCGGACAAGAATGAAAAATCTCTGAGTTCCCGGGTCAAGTTGTGCACTTAAATGATCCCTTGTGGTCCAAAATTGATAACAGTAAGTTTCGGCCAACACTCAGACAAAATTCAAAATTTCTTACCTACTAAAAATGTTTGGTGTGTCCCGTGCGCTCATATGACATTATGCAGTTGCGAGCCCCGTAAAATACTTACCGAAAATAAGAAAAAAAAGAATCCTAACACAGTATGCAAGCTGTGGATTTCACGCGCGTAAATCCTGACAAACAGACTGGCCCGATCCTTCTCTGTCTATAGCAAGGTAACCATTCCCACCTGGGTATAGTGAAGAAAATTCGCTTTCAGTGCCCACCCCAAGGACACAAGCAACAGTGGGCTCCTGGTGGAATTCGAACCTATGACCTTCGTTTCAAAGTCCGAGAGCCTAACCACTACTCCACCGACGCGACAAAAACGTATCTCTGATACGGAAGACAAAATGATGTTTGCTATACTCACTGGGTGGTTGGCGGGTGCTCTGGTGTATTTAGCTCCTTTTTCATATTAAACATGAATAATCCTTATATCTTTTTTTTTTCATTTTGTTTGTTACTCTCTTGAAACACCTTAAATCATCGGCACTTATATATGTCCTAATTGTGTTGTAAACTCTTACTAAGTGGTGTTGTTAAACCTCTCATCCAATACGTCCCTTAATAATTGTGTTGTAAAACTCATACTAAGACCTTGTACTACTCACTACTGACGTCTGCGTTCTTCATGATGTTCTCCAGCTCCTTCTCGGTGGGGTTCTGGCCGAGGGCTCTCATCACACTGCCCAGCTCGTCCACGCAGATGGTCCCGTTGCCGTCCTTGTCGAACAGCGAGAAGGCATCTCGGAGCTCTGGGGGAAGAATGAGTGGCGTCATTAACTCTCTGACGACGGATCGTCGACAGCGCTAGCAGACGAAAAGTTTTGAAGGCTCTTTCAAAATGCACTTTTTTTTAAAAAAGAGTATAAATTCGTTAATCATGCAGATTTTTCACTCCTTTTGCTATTTTTAATTTGAAACGTAAAAAGATTGGCAACATAACGCTTATTATGAAATAAGAAAATTAATGTTTCTGATGCGTCTATGATGATTCGAAATGTACCACTGATTGGTCGGACAATAAATGTGTCTTCTACGTTTTCATGGAGTTAAGCACTACCCACAAAAATAGTCGTTGTACATGGTGCTTGTAGGAGTGCTCACACGACGCAATAGTGTCGAAATCACAAGTTTCAACACGCGATCCTGATCGATTAAAGAAAGAAACTAAATAAAAACTTGTTTTCTTTTTTCATGAATACCGAAGTCCTCTGGAGCCAGTGGTATTAAAGAATAGATAACATATCAAATAATAAACTCCACCTGCTTACAAAAGGTATAATATCTTTTGATCTAAATATGATGTGACATTTATAATAATAAATAATTATTTGTATAACAAAAATCATCGTTAAACAGCAAGCTGTATGTGCTTTACAATCTTCCTCCCGCCGACCTGGTAGCATTCTGAAACAATCTCAACTTCCCGGGAAACATACAGTGCAGGCAGCCATTTTACATGTGCTATCACATTTACATACTGGTAAGATCTTTCACCGTCTTTAGTCATTTACCTTTCATACCTGGGTGAAGTGAGGACGATTTGTGTAAAGTGCCTTTCCCAATGACGCAACGTCAGACCTGAGGCTTGAACCCCAGAAACTGCAACCTGACGATTATGAGTCCGATAAACTACCTACACCTTATTATCTTGGCACCTGGAGGTATCATCTCTGGCTCAGAGGTTGACGTGTAATGACCCTCCATCCTTCACAGTCGTGAGCTGTCGTTGGACGTTCTGCCATATCCAGGCCAGTCCATGTCTTTATGTTGTCCAAGTTACTCCTCGTTTTCCCCTGTTTCTTCTGTCCAAATCCTTCCTTCTAGCACCAATTTCACACTGGTCTCGTGCCGTTTCAAGTGGCCATAGTATTGCATTTTCCTAAATTTTATTATATTTAGCAGGGTTTGTCTTGTGTGGAGAATCAACACCTAATTACGTAAGTTAAAGTGACAGGCTTCTATAACTGTAATGTCGCGCCAAACTATGAAATTAGTAATTGTTTTTCTTGCACTCACCCTGAGCCTCGAGCTCTGTTAGACCCTCTAAGTCCGCCTGAAGAGGAAAAAGAAAAAAAGAACACCTTAAATAATGCACATCTCTCTCTTTCTCTCTCTCTCTCTCTCTCTCTCTCTCTCTCTCTCTCTCT